>NC_135744.1:1595000-1867500 GCF_041903045.1 Epinephelus lanceolatus
CACATTCAACCAGGCATTCAGACACAAACTGAGTAAATCTACCTGTGACAAACTAACTAGCCCACTTTCAAAAGGGACTGCAGACCAGTTTCAGTGGTAGAGCAAGGAGACAATTGTGTCCAAAATCCAGCAGCTTTACTACGACACATCTATCAAAATTTGCTTGAGTTTGAATCTTTACTTTCACAGCAAAAGTTCATGTATGCGTTTAATTTACACAAATTAATCACAGAGCATGTAATTAATTATATATCTCTTGACAGCCCTAATAATATACTTATATACATTTAGTTAACACACACACACACACACACACACGCACTCAAAGAAGAGGTTCTTTCCTTACATGACAAAATTGTGTGAATAAGTTGAAGAATAAGTTTTAAGTTTTAATTAAAGCTGCAAGCAGCTGTGATCGGGCCCTCGCTCTCCTGTGCCACTGGCCGGGGCCAGCAGCACACATCACTGAAGCGGTTATGTGAAAACCCAGAGTAAATTAACCCCGACGTGGTATGACGTTTCATCTTCCTACACCAAAAAATCCCCTATGGGGAGGGGTTTTTGAAAATTTCAAGGGGGCACTATAGAGGCATTTTGTCCCCCCCTCCCATGGGCGACACCTCTTTCAGACGTAAGAGCTCGCCATTCTTGACCTGTGTATCAATTTTCATGAGGATATGAGCTCGCTGAAGCCATCAAACATATTTGCTGGCGAGGGCGGCGTCATAGCGGCCACACCCCTTGACATAGAGAAAAGCTTTTAATAACTTTTGATCAGCATGTTCTCAGGATGATCTGTACCAAATTTGAAGTAGATCGGATGAAATCCCTAGGAGGAGTTCTTTCAAACATGTCAAAAATTCAAATCAAAATGGCCGACTTCCTGTGGGGTTTACGGCATGGGTCCAAGAGGATTTTTTTGTGCGGCATGTTCTATGAGCCCACCAATTTTCACGCGTATAGGTGAAACTCACAGGCGGGGCTCGAGGCACAAAATTTTCTAGGGGGCGCTATGTCACCATTTGGCCCCATCCACATACAACACTGCCAAAATATCAAATTTTTCGCCAGACCAAACGCGTGTGCCAAATTTGGTGCGTTTTTGAATTTGGGAAAGGGGCCAAATTGGGGATTGCATTCTCGTAATAATAATAATAATAATAATAATAATAATAATTAAAGCTGCAAGCAGCTGTGATTGGGCCCCCTTGACACAGAGAAAAGCTTTTAATAACTTTTGATCAGCATGTTCTCAGGATGACCTGTAGTCAATCTGACGTCGATCGGATGAAATCCCTAGGAGTAGTTCGCTCAAATTTAAATTGTGGAAATAGCCGTAACAAAAAAATTCAAAACAAAATGGCCCACTTCCTGTTGGGATTTTACCATGACGTCAAGAGACTTTTTTGTGCGTCTCGATATGATACATGTACATACCAAATTTCGTTTGCCTACGACAAACTAACCCCAAGGGGAGGGGTTGAAGATTTGTGTGTAACACATTGTGATGTAAGTACATGAATATATAATATAAATTTTAACTGGATAACAATACAGTATGTAATTAACAGTCATGATCATAAATGTAGCAACAGAGTTATCAGTATTAAAGGTTGTAGTAGTATGTGACAGATGGAAAACGGTGGTATATACTGTAGGTGGTGTTTAATTTTTTCAATAAAATAATGTACAAGTCCCTATAGACAGAAAATATCACCAACCAGAGAACGCATTTCGCATGTATAAATAAACCAACGAAGACAGCGGAAGGAAGGAAGAAGGAGGAGGAAACAGCAGAGAGTGTTAGTAGTTCGTCGATGGATAGTAGTTTTTTTAGTTATAAAGTTTGCGAATGGACCACACTTACCACGCAACAGGAGAGAATGAACTAGAACCGTCATCTGCGAGGAAAAGAAGACGCAACTTCACTCCTTGTGATGCACTCTCTGCGGCACTTTTCCTCCTGATGATATATCTCCCCAACGATGGTAGCACCGAATCCCATTCTGTGCAGCAAAATGGGAGCGGAGGATTCAGCCTCTCTTCTCGCCCGCTCAGCATCCAACACATGGATTTCCTCATCTGTATGCTTCGGCTCAAACAGGTATGGCTCTGGGTCTGTGTCCGCTACAAGAAACTCTTCAAAATCGCGTTCAAAGTCGTCTATTGCAGCTACTATAGTCCGGAGATATTGCTAGGCTAAATAAACAGCTGAGCTCTGTTTACAGGCTACGCTGTCAGTCAGTGTGCGGGCTGGAGATTGGTGGAGCAGAGAGGGGAGGGGGTACCCGCTTAGGTACTGTAAACGAGTATGTGTGTATGGAGTGTGTGTGTTACGCTAGAAGAGTCAGAGTTTGGGACGGAGTCTTTTACCACCTGGAGTGTTACCGAGTTTTTGGAGTGCTCAAATAAACGGGCCTTTTTCCCGAACGCTACTCTGGTCTCCTGCTTGTGAGGGATTCATTACAATATCGTAACATGGTTTAGATTTCTAAATAAATATTCACCTCGTGGCTAGATGGACCTACTCCTGAAAAACTCGTGTCTGCGCAAGGCTTTTTGTCCCTAAGAGGCCACTCTCATTTACCCGACGGGAGGGGTGAGCGAGTGAGCCCTGCAATCTAGAATTTGACCACTGATGTCACTGTTTTCAACCCATTTTACACACTGGCCCTTTAATGGCCAGTTTGTTTACATGGCTCCACTGTTTTTTATAGAAAAAATAAACAGAAAACTGAAATAATTTCCACAAAATTAATTCAAGGAGAATTTGATTGTTCATATTATTAGGTTCTGAGCTTGGTCAATGATTGACAGGAACATTGATTTTGATGCATTGTTATTTATTTATTCTTTTTTGCAGTGCCAGATTTAAAAAAAAAACTCACATTGAGGTCCTGAGGACAAGCCTTTATAAAACTGCTGTAAAAAATATTATATAAATACTGTTCTACATTAAACAAGTTAATCTTTTAAAACTATTCAGCCTGAAAAATACATAGCAATCATTAATTTTATTTTTTGGAATTTAACCCTTTAAATGCCAGTATGTGTACATTGTAGCCCACAAAATGCTTTGCACTGATTTCTCACTTTAGAGGTAGTGATGGTTGAATGAAGCTTCATGAATCATTCTTCTATTTTCTCAGCCCAATAAATGGCGCTTTTTGTTCAACAAAAGGATTTAATCACAGTGAATTCCCATTCTGTGAGCCCCTCTCATTAAACCAAGAGCACCATCTAGTGGGCTCAGAAAATAAAGAAAAAGCCTCATGAGGCTTCTTTCAGCCAACATTATATAGAGGCTGAGGGTTGGTTCATATTTGGACCTGTATACACAGGCTGAAGTAAGCAGCCCCATGTAAGCCTGCAGTTCAATAATTTGCCAGTGTGTTATGACCATGCTGGTATTTCGAGGCCCCTACATGCTGCAGGAGTTACTCAGCTCAGCACAAAGGTGAATGTGCGACGTTCTGCTGTGCTGCAGGTGCAGAGGTATATTTGGGGGACTTGTACACACTGTATTGTTGCCCTAATTAGTGTCTTGACGTTCATATGCTGTAATGTCTTGTGAGGTTCAAAATGATTTCTCCTGTACTGCTGCTCATACTTAAAACTATGGCTGCAGTGAGCACTACAACAATTTTGTTTTGATTCTTGCTAGTCATCCTTTTGCATGATTAAAGTAGTTTATAATCTTGAGTGTGGCCGTCTAAAAGAAGACACACACACACACACACACACACACACACACACACACGCACACACGCAAGCATACACATCTTCTTTTTTAATTTATCCAACATCAATAGCAATACACACTTATGGTTATGTAGTCAGGGCACTGCAGAACACAGTGAAAAGAGGAAATTTTGCTTTAAAATACGAAACAATGACACCTCCTAGTGGGAAAATATAAAAATTACAAGTTAAAGGCCAGTAGTCCAAAATGAAACCGTAGGAATGCATTAGTTTATGTAAGGAGTAATGTGGGGTCAAAAATGCATTGTTAAGGGTTTTCAATGGGATGGTTTCTGTCTCTAGGCACTAATACGTAAGTTTGTTTGTAGCTCATCCAATTTAGGCTAATGTAGGAATTCAGACAACAGTTCTACAAGTTAAAAAAAAAATAATAATAATAATATTCTTTGGTAAATTTGAGCGAGTTGCATATCCTTGTTTCTGTGGTGGAATGACATATCTCACATGTTTAGATACCTCCTGTTTGTGGCAGAGGGAGTTACAGATTGCACTAAGTATACATAATGTTGTATGCATCCAAAAGACAGCATTTAATTTTTCTGTCAATTAAATCAAAAGAAAGGTGTTTGATGAGGCTACTGTGTTGATGAATGTAACATTTCCTCAAAGATGTATATTCTTTCCTGATGACTGTAACACTGTTATTGACTTGTACTTGAAATGAGGTGATTTACTGCAACCCTCCAGGTCAATCACTTGGGTTCAGAGACATATAATTGATAAAATAAATGGAAATACTTTTAAGGTCATTTTTAAAGTAATTTAAAAACTCTTGACCTGTTGAAAGCTTGAGTGTACAACAAATGAATGCAATCATTGTCAAACTCAATTTGAAAAATGTAAAGGGTTCTTATGAAGTGGTGTGAGCTTATATTTTGAAAGTTGTAGACATTAGCCATGTGACCTAATTAAACTTTGACATGTGTGACAATCAAACAACACATCCATATTCATTTGAAATCATGTGACCTAGTGGAAGCGTGCTTGATGTCTACCGGCTGCTGTGAGGATATACAGTACAGGCCAAAAGTTTGGAAACACCTTCTCATTCAATGCGTTTTCTTTATTTTCATGACTATTTACATTGTAGATTCTCACTGAAGGCATCAAAACTATGAATGAACACGTGGAGTTATGTACTTAACAAAAAAAGGTGAAATAACTGAAAACATGTTTTATATTCTAGTTTCTTCAAAATAGCTACCCTTTGCTCTGATTACTGCTTTGCACACTCTTGGCATTCTCTCCATGAGCTTCAAGAGGTAGTCACCTGAAATGGTTTTCCAACAGTCTTGAAGGAGTTCCCAGAGGTGTTTAGCACTTGTTGGCCCCTTTGCCTTCACTCTGCGGTCCAGCTCACCCCAAACCATCTCGATTGGGTTCAGGTCCGGTTACTGTGGAGGCCAGGTCATCTGCCGCAGCACTCCATCACTCTCCTTCTTGGTCAAATAGCCCTTACACAGCCTGGAGGTGTGTTTGGGGTCATTGTCCTGTTGAAAAATAAATGATCGTCCAACTAAACGCAAACCGGATGGGATGGCATGTCGCTGCAGGATGCTGTGGTAGCCATGCTGGTTCAGTGTGCCTTCAATTTTGAATAAATCCCCAACAGTGTCACCAGCAAAACACCCCCACACCATCACACCTCCTCCTCCATGCTTCACAGTGGGAACCAGGCATGTGGAATCCATCCGTTCACCTTTTCTGCGTCTCACAAAGACACGGTGGTTGGAACCAAAGATCTCAAATTTGGACTCATCAGACCAAAGCACAGATTTCCACTGGTCTAATGTCCATTCCTTGTGTTTCTTGGCCCAAACAAATCTCTTCTGCTTGTTGCCTCTCCTTAGCAGTGGTTTCCTAGCAGCTATTTGACCATGAAGGCCTGATTCACGCAGTCTCCTCTTAACAGTTGTTCTAAAGATGGGTCTGCTGCTAGAACTCTGTGTGGCATTCATCTAGTCTCTGATCTGAGCTGCTGTTAACTTGCGATTTCTGAGGCTGGTGACTCGGATGAACTTAACCTCAGAAGCAGAGGTGACTCTTGGTCTTCCTTTCCTGGGTCGGTCCTCATGTGTGCCAGTTTCGTTGTAGCGCTTGATGGTTTTTGCGACTCCACTTGGGGACACATTTAAAGTTTTTGCAATTTTCCGGACTGACTGACCTTCATTTCTTAAAGTAATGATGGCCACTTGTTTTTCTTTAGTTAGCTGATTGGTTCTTGCCATAATATGAATTTTAACAGTTGTCCAATAGGGCTGTCGGCTGTGTATTAACCTGACTTCTGCACAACACAACTGATGGTCCCAACCCCATTGATAAAGAAAGAAATTACACTAATTAACCCTGATAAGGCACACCTGTGAAGTGGAAACCATTTCAGGTGACTACCTCTTGAAGCTCATGGAGAGAATGCCAAGAGTGTGCAAAGCAGTAATCAGAGCAAAGGGTGGCTATTTTGAAGAAACTAGAATATAAAACATGTTTTCAGTTATTTCACCTTTTTTTGTTAAGTACATTCAATTCAATTCAATTCAATTTTATTTATAAAGCCCAATATCACAAATCACAATTTGCCTCACAGGGCTTTACAGCATACGACATCCCTCTGTCCTTAAGACCCTCACAGCGGATAAGGAAAAACTCCCCAAAAAAAAAAACCCTTTAACGGGGGAAAAAAAAACCGGTAGAAACCTCAGGAAGAGCAACTGAGGAGGGATCCCTCTTCCAGGACGGACAGACGTGCAATAGATGTCGTACAGAACAGATCAGCATAATAAATTAACAGTAATCCATATGACACAATGAGACAGAGAGAGAGAGAGAGAGAGAGAGAGAGAGAGATGCAGGTAATGACAGTAGCTTACAACAACATTAATGAAAGTAATAATATTATAGTTATAGTTCTGGCTACTGTGGTACAATATGTTGAAAGTATGTATTAATATCAGACAGCATACTTGTGTGACAATAGTCATATGTGTATAATAACAGTAGAAGTATGACTAATGACTAATGATGGCAGCAGCAGCAGGAGGCATCTGGCAGGACCACGGCAGCAGCACAACCACACACGTCACACTGTCCAGGCACCGCTGCGGTATGAGTTATTCTGAGAGACAGTGGAGCACAAAGGCTCCGGAGAAGAAGCCGAGTTAGTGACATCCAGAATGGCCGAGTTAGCAAGATGCAGTAATAGGATGAGAGTGAGAGAGAGAGAGAGAGAGAGAGAGAGAGAGAGAGAGAGAGAGAGAGAGAGGGAGAGAGAGGGAGCCCGGTGTATTATAGGGGGTCCTCCGGCAGACTAGGCCTAAGTCAGCCTAACTAGGGGCTGGTACAGGGCAAGCCTGAGCCAGCCCTAACTATAAGCTTTATCAAAGAGGAAAGTCTTAAGTCTAGTCTTAAATGTGGAGACGGTGTCTGCCTCCCAGACCGTAACAGGAAGATGATTCCACAGGAGAGGAGCCTGATAGCTGAAGGCTCTAGCTCCTGATCTGCTTTTGGAGACTTTAGGGACCACGAGTAACCCTGCGTTCTCAGAGCGCAGTGTTCTGGTGGGATAATATGGCACTATGAGCTCTCTAAGATATGACGGAGCTTGACCATTTAGAGCTTTATAAGTTAACAGTAGGATTTTAAATTCAATTCTGGATTTTACAGGGAGCCAGTGCAGAGAAGCTAAAACAGGAGAAATATGATCTTGTTTCTTAGTTCCTGTTAGTACACGAGCTGCTGCATTCTGAATTAGCTGGAGAGTTTTTAAGGACTTACTAGAGCTACCTGATAATAGAGAGTTACAGTAATCCAGCCTTGAGGTAACAAAAGCGTGGACCAATTTTTCTGCATCTTTTCGGGTCAGGATAGGCCTAATTTTCGCAATATTACGCAGATGAAAAAATGCAGTCCGTGAGGTTTGCTTTAAATGAGAATTAAAAGACAAATCTTGATCAAATATTACTCCGAGGTTTCTTACGGTAGTGCTAGAGGCCAGAGCAATGCCATCTGGAGAAACTATGTCATCAGATAAAGAGTCTCTGAGTTGTTTGGGGCCAAGAACAATAACTTCAGTTTTGTCTGAATTTAACATCAGGAAATTGGTGCTCATCCAGGTTTTTATGTCTTTAAGGCAGTTATGGAGTTTAGTTAATTGATTACTTTCTTCTGGCTTCATCGATAAATACAACTGTGTATCATCCGCATAACACTGGAAATTTATAGAGTGATTTCTAATGATGTTACCTAAAGGAAGCATATATAGAGTAAATAGGATTGGTCCGAGCACAGAACCTTGCGGAACTCCAAAACAAACTTTGGTACGTAAGGATGATTCATTACGAACGTCAACAAATTGAAAACGATCAGATAAATAAGATTTAAACCAGCTTAGTGCTGAACCTTTTAGGCCAATTAAGTGATCCAGTCTCTGCAGTAGAATTTGATGGTCAATTGTGTCAAACGCCGCACTAAGATCTAATAAAACAAGAACAGAGACGAGTCCTTTGTCTGAAGCAATCAGAAGGTCATTTGTAATTTTAACTAGAGCTGTCTCAGTGCTATGATGCACTCTAAATCCTGACTGAAATTCCTCAAATAAATTATTATCCTGGAGAAAATCACACAGTTGGTCTGCGACTACTTTCTCAAGGATCTTTGACATAAAGGGAAGATTAGATATTGGTCTATAGTTGGCTAACACCTCTGGATCCAGGGTGGGCTTTTTTAGGAGAGGTTTAATTACAGCTACCTTAAAAGACTGTGGTACATAGCCTGTTAATAGGGATATATTGATCATATCTAATATATGAGTGTTAACTAAAGGAAAGACCTCCTTAAGTAGCCTAGTTGGGATGGGGTCTAAGAAACACGTTGATGATTTAGATGAAGAAATCACTGCGGTCAATTCTTGAAGAGAAATTGGGGAGAAGCAATCTAAATATATATTAGATTCTACAGCTGTGTTTGAGGTTAGATAGGTAGGCCTACCATCTGAGGGCAGGAGGTCATGAATTTTGCCTCTAATAGTTAGAATTTTGTCATTAAAAAAGCTCATAAAATCATTACTGCTAAGGGCTAAAGGAATACAAGGCTCAATAGAGCTTTGACTCTCAGTCAGCCTGGCTACAGTGCTGAAAAGAAACCTGGGGTTGTTCTTGTTTTCTTCTATTAATGCTGAGTAATAGTTTGCTCTGGCATTGCGGAGGCCCCTCTTATAAGTTTTGAGACTGTCTGTCCAGATTAAACGAGATTCTTCCAGTTTGGTTAATCGCCAATTCCTTTCAAATTTTCGCGATATTTGTTTTAACCTACGGGTTTGAGAGTTATACCAAGGAGCAAACTTTCTTTGCTTTGTTAACTTCTTTTTAAGAGGAGCTACAGAGTCGAGCGTTGTTCGCAGCGAGCCTACGGCGCTATCAACAAAATGATCAATTTGGGAGAGGTTAAAGTCGGCACGGGAAACCTCTGTTACTGAAGGTATTGGTATTGAATTTAACGACGAAGTAATCTTTTCCTTAAATTTTGTGACAGCACTATCTGATAAACATCTAGTATAGTAACTGTTGCTGAGTGGCGTGTAATCGAGTAAAAAGAAATCAAAAGTAATCAGATAATGATCTGATAGCAAGGGATTCTGTGGAAAGACTTTTAGGTTATCAATTTCAATTCCATACGTCAGAACTAGATCGAGGGTATGGTTAAAACAGTGAGTGGGTTCATGTACACCCTGACTGAAGCCAATGGAGTCTATTAATGAGATAAACGCGGTAGCCAGGGAGTCATTATCAACGTCGACATGAATGTTAAAATCGCCTACAATAATAACTTTATCTGATTTAAGAACTAAACTGGATAAAAACTCTGAGAATTCAGATACAAATTCAGAATACGGGCCAGGAGCACGGTACACTATAACAAATAAAAGTGGCTGCGAGGTTTTCCAGGTCGGATGTAAAAGACTAAGAACGAGGCTTTCAAATGAATTATAATCTAGTTTAGGTTTAGGGCTGATTAACAGACTAGAGTTAAAAATGGCTGCAACTCCCCCTCCTCGGCCGCTGCCTCGAGGAATGTGGGTATTATTATGACTGGGAGGAGTGGACTCATTTAGACTAACATATTCATCTTGACACAGCCAGGTTTCAGTGAGACTGAGTAAATCAATATGATTATCTGATATTAATTCGTTTACTAACACTGCTTTAGACGATAGAGACCTGATATTTAACAGTCCGCATTTAATTCTCCTGTTTTGTCTTTCTGTCACAGAAGAGGTTTTAATTTTTATGAGGTTGTTATGCACAACTCCTCTTTGTTTAATTTTAGATTTAAATAATTTAGGTGGTCGGGGGACAGACACCGTTTGTATAAAACTATGAAAACTATGGCTGGGTAACTGAACTAGAAGCTCAGAGAGGCGTTTAGGACTGCAACTCTCTGTCCTGGTCTCAACTCTGGGTTGTCAGGGATTTAAATTACTAATAAAATTTGCCAGGTTCCTAGAAATGAGAGCAGCTCCATCCAAAGTGGGGTGAATGCCGTCTCTCCTAATAAGACCAGGTTTTCCCCAGAAAGTTTGCCAATTATTAACAAAACCCACATCGTTTGCTGGACACCACCTGGACAGCCAGCGGTTAAATGATGACATGCGGCTAAACATGTCATCAGTGGTCAGATTTGGGAGGGGTCCAGAGAAAACTACGGAGTCCGACATCGTTTTTGCATATTCACACACCGAGGCAATATTAATTTTAGTGACCTCCGATTGGCGTAACCGGGTGTCATTGCCGCCGACGTGAATAACAATCTTACTGAATCTACGTTTAGCTTTAGCCAGCAGTTTTAAATTTGATTCAATGTCGCCCGCTCTGGCCCCAGGGATACATTTGACTATGGCCGCTGGTGTTGCTAACTTCACGTTCCTCAGAATAGAGCTGCCAATAACCAGAGTTTTATCCTCAGCGGGTGTGTCGCTGAGTGGGGAAAAGCGGTTGGAAACGTGAACAGGCTGGTGGTGAGCCGTGGGCTTCTGCTTGGAGCTGTGCTTCTGGCGAACCGTAACCCAACCTCCCGGCTGAACGGGAGTTACCGGAGGACAGTTAGCTGAGGCTAAGGCTATGCTATGTGGCTCCGCACCGGCTACAGGGGGCTGGCTAACTACCGCAGCTACTGAATGGTTTTCCATGGTGCGGAGCCGCGCTTCTAATTCACTAAGCCTCGCCTCCAACGCAGCAAATAAGCTACACTTATTACAATTACCACTGTCGCTAAAGGAGGCAGAGGCATAACTGAACATTTGGCACACCGGGCAAGAAATAGCAGGAGAAGGAGAAGCCATGGCTAAGCTAAAGTAGCTAACAAGGCTAAGAGCGTGCAAACAACAGCTAAGAGATTAGCGAGAAAGTCGTAGAAAGAAGGAGAGCTATAAGTGCTTAAACAGAACCAGTGTGGGTTATGACTTGAAGTAGACGTTAAAGCAGCGTTAAAGCAACTGAGTTGAGAAAGCAGGCTAGCAGAATTCACCAGAGAGCAGTACAGAGACACTGTCACAGAAACACCGGAAATGACACAACTCGCTTACCGCAATACGTCAGCACGTCAAGTGCATAACTCCACATGTGTTCATTCATAGTTTTGATGCCTTCAGTGAGAATCTACAATGTAAATAGTCATGAAAATAAAGAAAACGCATTGAATGAGAAGGTGTGGCCAAACTTTTGGCCTGTACTGTAAGTAACAGCAGACAGACACAAATATATACTAGAAACTGAGCAGGACTACATGTATTTAATCATGAGTGCTGCAGCACAGTTGTAGCTACAGATTTGATTCAGATTCTAAATGAGGCAAAAGAGTTTGACCTGGAGATTTTGTATTTACATGTTCTTGCTATCAGGCATTTATTTAGGAAAATGTAGGAATGAGACACATGAGCTGGTCAGTTTGGTCAATGTTATCCTGTCAACACACACAGGCTTGTGTCTGTCAGAGTGAAGCCATTGCTAAGCTAATTACATGCAGTTGAGTGGGACAGGCAGATGAGGGAGAGACATTTACAATGTCTAGCTCACAGCTGACACATTTGCTCATGTAACTTTCAGAGGCACTAGCTCATTTCCTGTTACATTTAGGTCAGTGGTGTCAATGAATGATTTGTAGGTCTCGAGTTGACAGAGAAGCCAGTTTAGGTTTGATGTTTTTACACCCTTCTTACCGGGCGCAACAGCCATTTTAGTGCAAAAATTGTCAAGAGGTTTTGTAGACTCACAAGTCAGTCTTTAGACGCTTTGCTTAACTAAAGACTGATGACTTTCTCCCTGATTTTGTGTTTAGATGGGCGGATACAATTTCAGAGTTTAAAAAAACTCCCTACGTTGCAGAACCAATAGTAAATCTGCAGGGCGGTCCTTCAGTGGCTCGCTGAACTCTTGTGCTTGTAAACATAGTCCGACTAGAAACACGTGTAGCGGTACAAAATGGCTCAGCCGCACTCGCAGAAAACGCCGTCAAAGTTAGTGGATGTTTGTCGCGTTTGCGGTGACACATTCTTGACAATTTAAAGAAACAGACATAATCTTTTACAAGGCCATGACTCATCCGTCTGGCCGGACTATAGAGGGAATCGCCTTGTTGTTTACAAATACTTCCGGGTAGAAAACCAGCAGAGCTTTTAGCTATATATATAGCCTATATATCACATTTTTCACATCACTGTATCATCGTTTGGACTAATCTGATGTTTGTTAAGTCTATAAACACAATGACTGAACAAACATTATTTCTTAGCCGTTAGCGGTGTCTGTAATAGGTAATAACTAATTAAACGGTCCGTGAAAAAAATATCTTTTCCAGCGGATATCTTAGTTACAACATGATTGAGCTAGCAAAGCAGTTTTGTGTTGCTATGTGTGGTATTTATTCAGTTTTGGGAAATCACGATGTCTAGAAAGCAGCAGTGGCTGCAGCTGACAGGGGCAGCTAACACTAGCAGCAAAGCTAACATCAGGACGTCATCTGTTAAAAGCCTCCCGTTGTCGGATACGACATGACACTACTCCAGTTAGCTCAATCATGTTGTAACTAAGACATCCGCTGGAAAAATATTTTCTTCACGGATGAGCACACGTTTGATAAAACAGAGTTTAATCTCTCGGCATCCATTTTCAAGCTCTCTGTGTGTTTGTTTCCTTGCGGACAAGAAAAGGGGGAGCGCACATTTCCGAGAAGGCGTTTCCTTTTCAAAAATGCAAGAGGCGTTGCTTTGTTGCCAGCCGTTTTCGCCGGTGTGTTACACACACTTTAGAAAGGAGTGTCCCCAGACTATCAGAAGGTGGAGATCTCTGATTGTCTGGTGGCGAGACTAGAGGTTTTGTGACATGTCACCTTTAAGAGGCACTAACTCATTTCCTGTTGGATTTAGGTCAGTGGTGTAAATGAGTGATTTGTAGGTCTCGAAGAATTAAAGAAGGCAGTTTTTGGATTTATCTTTCTACAGCATTCGTACGGGCCGCAGCAGCCATTTTACTGTGTCTATGTAGCATAAAAATTCATTCATTCATTCATCTTCTAACCGCGTCATCCTCTTGAGGGTCGCAGGGGGGCTGGAGCCTATCCCAGCTGACATCGGGCGAGAGGCAGGGTACACCCTGGACAGGTCGCCAAACTATCGCAGGGCTAGCATAAAAATTGTACAGAGGTTTTGTGACATGTCACCTTAAATACAGCATAAAATCCAAACTGTTCCAGTAATGACAAAGTTGTTCAGAGGAATTGTTTAGCAAGGCTTGGTCTGTCATGTGTGCGAGTTTCAAACCCATAGGATAAATGGTGTAGGAGGAAATATGTTTTGAGAGAGAGAATTTGTGAAAAACCACATCTTACTTTGAAAGGGCAATAGCGCACTTCCTGTTGGATTTAGGTCAGTAGTTACAGTGCGTGATTTGTAGGTCTTGATGACACGAACGAGCCAGTTGGTTTGGTTTTTCTACGGGATTCCTACCGGTCACAGCGGGCATTTTAGTGTGTCTAGGTGGCACAAAAAAATCGTCAGGAGGTTTTGTAATACATCACCTGGAAGATGCCATAAAATCCAAACCATTCAAAAAGTTATACAGAATATTTGATTAGGACGAGTTGATCTGTCTTGTGTGCGAGTTTGAAGCCCATACGATAAACGGTGTAGGAGGAGTTGATTTTTTAAGGAATTTTGAAAAAGAGCATTTTTGAGGTGAAATCTTACTTTGAAAGGCAAATACCTCACTTCCTGTTGGGTTAAGGTCAGAGGTGCAAGTGCATGATTTGTAGGTCTCATTGAGACGAACAAGCCAGTTTTGGTTTCATCTTTCTACGTTATTCCTACAAGCCCCAGCGGCCATTTTAGTGTGCCTAGACTGCTAGGTGGCGCTACATAGGCCATTTTGGTACTTTTGGGATTAATTTTTTCATTTCCTAAAATTTTTCGCCAGCCCTGACATGCGTGCCAATTTTGGTGAGTTTTGGAGCATGTTTAGGGGGTCAAATTCAAGTTTGAAGAGGCGGCGGGAGAAAGAAATAAAGAATAAAAGCTGCAAGCAGCGTTGGGCGGGACCTCGCACTCGCGCCCGTTTTGGCCCCCAGCTTATGTCGTCATTGTGAATAAGAAATATCAAACATATTGCCACAACATCAGAAAATCCTTACAGAGCTGAACGTTTTGATGTTTGAATGCTTTCTGTAGCTGTAGGTGTGTATAAGTGATGTCACAATATGCAAATTAGATGAGTGAATTTATTCCCATCAGATTCCTCTTCCTTTATTTTGAGGAAGAGACAACAAAAACAGCACAAAACAAAATAAATCTACTGTGTAAATATGTTCAAAATGCTGTTGTACTGATATTTATGAAATCCAATATGGCTGCCGCCTAGTGATGACACAATATGCAAATTAGATGAGTTAATTTACTCCCATCAGAGTCCCCTCCCTTTTTTTGAGGATGAGATGACAAAAACAACACAAAACAAAATAAATATACTGTGTAAATATGTTCAAAATGTTGTTTTATTGAGATTTATGAAATCCAATATGGCCGCCGCCTAATGATGCCACAGTATGCAAGTTAGATGAGTTAATTTACTCCCATGACAAACTTTGGGTCATGATGAATAGTTTTCTCATTTACAGTATGCCTTTATCTCTCACCACTTTCAAGCGACAGCCTTTTGAAATGTTGAAATGAAAATGGAATATTTTCCTCAATAAACTCTGGCACCTAAAGGGTTAAAATGGAGATTCTGCCCCTGTCATGTCTGCATGTAACATGTAGACACGCACACACATCATGTTTCTGTGAGTTTGTGTATGACAGCGGTTGCCATGGTAATGAAGTAGGTGCACCTGGCAGAAGAGCAGAGAGAGACAGACAGAACATAGAGAATAGACCTGTTTTAGTGGAGATTTTACTCCTCGAACAAGTTCTTCCCATTCCCAAACCGTTGGTTCAATCATCAAAATAATGTGATGGTGAGAGAGATAAAGTTATACAGAAGATCTCTTTAGCAGCAGTTGAGGTGGCATGTGTGCGTCTTTAAAGCCGATACAATAAACAGTGTAGGGGGAGATGTTTTTTTTTAAGAGCACGTTTGAGACAAAATCTTAATTTGAAAGGGCAAATAGCTCACTTCCTGTTAGATTTAGGTCATGGGTGTCAGCGCGTGATTTGTATGTCGAACACGCCAGTTTTGGTTTGACATTTCTACGACATTCCTATGGGCCGCAGTGGCCATTTTAGTGCACCTAGGTGGTGCTAGAGAGCACATTTTGGCACTTTAGGAGTTAATACTGTGTATTTGCTGTTTCAAATGAAGATTCTGCTGCTGTAATCTGTTCTTTAAAGATTGTGAGACACACACACACAGAGCCGTGTGTGCGTGTCTGTGTGTGCAGCCATTGCCATGGCGATTAATGACTTGCCTGCACCTGAGGGGCACACAGAGAGCTCATGAGAGAGCAGATCAGCAAAAGCTGTTTAATATGGGTTTGAAATTTCTCAAACAAGTTCTTCCTATTCCCAGACCGTTGGTCCAATCAAGAAAATAAAGTGATGGTGAGAGAGAGCCACTTCTCGTGAACACACATGTCATGTTTTATATCTCTAGAGTCAAAAATGTGGTCACACGAGCGAGTTACAAATGTGTTGCACCCCAGCTGTTTTCCAGAAATTTCTCCTCTCAGTTTACATGGGAGTGAATGAGAAAAAAATCTGTGCTCCCTTCGCTTTGGAGCCACTCAGCAAAAATGTGTACATGTGAGAGATTCCATGTCAACATATCTGTGACCAGGACAAATTTTCCTACGTTTTTTGGTATAAATTTTGTATGTACAGTGAAAATTGTGGCCATGGCAGCCAGTTAAAGACAAAAGTTTTAGACGATTTTTAGAGCCCTCTCCACTCTAGCTCACAGCATTCAGTGCAATACACACCCATTATAAACTGACAATTTCTCCACATTTGCTCATGGTACTTTGAGAGGCACAGATTAAAAACAGTAAAAAATATAAAAACGATGAAAACATGAGTGAATAGATGAGACCTGTGGCAACATTTGAGAGTTGGAATGGAGTCTGTAGCACAAAGTATGGAGACACTGTAAAGGCTAGACAAAGCCCTAAGATTGATCCCTTTCTCCCCCTGCTGCCATTCATTTCGTATGGGACAGCTTTCGAAGATCGTCAGGATGTTTTGTGACAGCATATGATTTGTAGGTCTTGATGAGAGGAACACGCCAGTTTTGGTTTGATCTTTCTAGGACATTCCTACGGGCCGCAGCGGCCATTTTAGTGTGGCTAGGTGGCGCTAGAGAGCCCATGTTGGCACTTCAGGGGTTAATTTTTTGATTTTCTAAAATTTTTCACCATGTCTGACATGCGTGCCAATTTTGGTGAGTTTTTGAGCATGTTTAGGGGCTCAAATTCCAGCTCAAAGAGGCGGTGGAAGAAAGAATAATCAACGCAGCAAAAACAATAGGGTCCTTGCCTTTGACGAGGACTGCTCTGTGAGCAGCTCTGTGAGACTGCTCTGTAATAAATGCTACAAAAACAATAGGGTAATCACCCTTCAGCCGAGGTCCCTAATAATTAAAGCTGCAAGCAGCTGTGATCGGGCCCTCGCTCCCCCATGCAACCGCGGGGGCCTGAGGCACACAGGAGCTGTGGAGCGAAGCGAGAAGGGAGGAAAAAACCTGGCAGGAGCGAAAAAAAGCAATGTTTCGTTCATGCACCAGGTGGGGCTATGAACGTATCCAGATGTGGGCAGGTGCGTTCAGGGGTGGACCGTCATCATGAAGTTTCGAGCAAATCGGACAATGTCAATGTATAATAGGGCATTTCCTGTTTCCACAAGGGGGTGGCATGAGCAAGATTGCCTACAAGCATATGGAGGAGTTGAGGGCGGGGCTCTTATCATGAACAGAAATTTTGAAGCAGTGTGGATGAAGTATGTGGGAGAAAGAGCTGCTTGAATATGCATGGCGATGCATCAAAAGTGGCAGCGCCATGGCAGCCATGCCCTTTGACCTACAGACATGCAGAGCACAACTTTTAATCAGCATGGTCTCTGGATGATCTGTAAAAAATTTGAGGTTGATTGGATGAAATCCCTAGGACTAGTTCATTAAAATACAACATGTGGAAATCACGCCAAAATGACAAGTCAAAAACAAAATGGGCGACTTCCTGTTTGGACTAGACCATTGGTGCCAGAGACTTTTATGTGCGTCTGGACAATATACACATGAGTACCAATTTTCATCTTCCTACCCCAAAAAAAACCCTATGGGGAGGGGTTTTTGAAAAAATCAAAGGGGCGCTAGATGCATTTTGTCCCCCCCATGGGTGACGCTCCTATCAGATGCAAGAACTCGCCATTCTTGACCTGTGTATCAATTTTCATGAGGATATGAGGTCGCTGAAGCCATCAAAAAGCCAAATGTATTTGGTGGCGAGGGATCGATAGTCGCCACGCCATCACATGGACACCATTAGACGTAGCTTCACAGCATTCATAAGGTAGCTGAAGTCGATCAGACGAAATCCCTAGGAGGAGGAGTTCAAATTTAAGTTGTGGAAATCGCCGTAACGAAAAAATTCAAAACAAAATGGCCGACTTCCTGTTGGGATTTTCCCATGACGTTAAGAGACTTTTTTGTGCATCTGGGTATGATACATGTATGTACCAAATTCCGGTTGCCTATGACAAACTAACCCCAATGGGGAGGGTTTTTTGAAAATTTGTAGGGGGCGCTATAGAGGCATTTCGCATCAACCATGTGCAACCACCCAAAAATATCGAATTTCGGATGTGGCCAGAAGAATGTGGAAAGTTAGAAGCATTTTTGAATTTGGGAAAGGGGCGAAATTGGGGCACAAATTCGGGTAAAGAATAACAACAACAATAATTAAAGCTGCAAGCAGTGATGAACGGGCCCTCGCACCTTCACGCAACTTGGGGGGGCTGGCAGGATGCCTTCTGACGTGTCAGTTTATTTCTGTCAAAGTTAGACATCGCATGCAGGAGTGACTTGGCATATCCCTGATACAGTGCTGGAATGACATATTTCACATTTTGTATCACTTCCTCTTTCCACTAGAGGGAGCTGGAGAGCGCAGTAATTATACATCATGTTTTTATGCATCAAATATACACCACAGCATTCAACTTTCAAATAAATCAGAATATAAGTGTTTGAGACCTACTTCCTGTCACCACTAGGTAGCACTATGAGTATCAGGAAATATGGTCATATAAAGGTTTTCAGGGCAGGACTAATATGAATCATCTGAAGTTTGATGGAGATCAGAACATTTACAGCAAAAAAAAATAGAGCAATTTCCTGTTTCATGGCGAGACATCAAAATTAAACCCTCTGCAGCACGCATAGACACTTATGATATGTCATGTTTGTGTACATCAAATACACACCACAGCACTGAAATTTCAGGTGAATCCAAAGATAAGTGTCTGGTAAGAAGTACTTCCTTTCACCACTAGGTGGTGCTATGACTATCATGAAATATTGTCATATAAATGTGTTCAGGGTGGGACAAATATGAATCATGTTAAGTTTGGTGGACAACGGACCATTTACTCCATATTTATAGCAATTTCCTGTTTCATGGCGAGACATCAAAAAATTAAACCCTCTGCAGCGCGCATTGACACTAATGATATGTCACATTTGTGTACATCAAATATAGACCACATCACTGAAATTTCAGGTGAATCCAAAGATAAGTGTCTGGTAAGAAGTATTTCCTTTCACCACTAGGTGGCGCTATGACTTTCACAGAATATTGTCATATAAATGTGTTCAGGGTGGGAAAAATATGAATCATGTCAAGTTTGGTGGACAACGGACCATTGACTCCAAATTTATAGCAATTTCCTGTTTCATGGCGAGACATCGAAAGTAAACCCTCTGCAGCGCGCGTTGACACTAATGACATGTCACGTCTGTGTACATCAAATATAGACCACAGCACTGAAATGTCAGGTGAATCCAAAGATAAGTGTCTGGTAAGAAATACTTCCTTTCACCACTAGGTGGCACTATGACGATCACAGAATATTGTCATATAAATGTGTTCAGGGTGGGACAAATATGAATGATGTCAAGTTTGGTGGACATAGACCATTTACTCCAAATTTATAGCAATTTCCTGTTTCATGGCGAGACATCAAAATAAAACCCTCTGCAGCACACACAGACACTAATGACATGTCATGTTTTTGAATATCAAATATAGACCACAGCATTGAAATTTCAGGTTAATCCAAAGATAAGTCTTTGATGAGACCTACTTCCTGTCGCCACTAGGTGGCACTATGAGTATCAGGAAATATGGTAATGAAAATGTCTTCAGGGCAGGACTAATATGAATCATGTCAAGTTTGGTGGAGACTGGACCATTTATGCCAACGCTACAGCAATTTCGTTTTTCATGGCGAGACCTCAAGATTCAACGCTAGGTGGCGGGCGTACCATTCAACATTGGGCAAATCCTGTGATAACTTTTGGTCACAACATAGTCACGCTTACATACACCAAGTTTGGAGCCAATCTGATTAAATCTGTAGGACAAGTTCGTTAATTTACAAGCCCTGGAAATGGGCAAAAATGCACAAAAGTGGCACAAGTAAATTCAAAATGGTGGACTTCCTGTTGGGTTTGGAGCATGGCTCCAAGAGGCTTTTTTGTACATGATAGTGTTACAGGTGCCTACCAAGTTTCATACATGCAGGTCAAACCAGCTCTGGGGGCTGCTGAATTGAAATATTCTAGGGGGCGCTGTTGAGCCATCTTGGTGCATCAAAGCACAAAAATCACATCAGACAACAGGACTTGCGACCTGTGATGTGTATGCCACGTTTGGTGAGTTTTCAAGCATCCCTTGTCCCTTCAAAACAACATCGTGTTTGATGGCGAACAAGGCGGTGTCACGGTGACAGCATTTGATGAAAACCCAAAAGCTTCATTTTTAAGTATCATCAAGGTCTTAGGACTTAGACGAGCAAGTTTGAGGTGGGTCTGATTAACCTGCTAGAAGAGGGACATCACAGAATGTATAAAGTAACTTTCTGTTGCCAGTAGGTGGTGCTATGTCGGTGATTCAAAATTCCTCTGTAGATGTGTTCAGGGCTGGACTGTCAACATATGCGTGAAGTTTTGGCAAGATATTCCCACGTGGAGTCAAGTTACAGCAACGTTTATCATCATGGCGAAACATCAAAGTTCGCTGCCAGGCCATGGCCACGCCATGCAATATGTTATTGTTTCCACAATAAAGCATCATCAACGTCTTATGACTCTTTTCACCAAGTTTGAAGTGGATCTGGTCAAGTCTGTAGGAGATGTACATTAAAGTCTAAAACATGCCATTTCCCATTGCCAGTAGGGGGCGCTATGTTTATCTCTAATTATTGACATGTAGATGTGTTCAGGGCGGGACTGTCATCAATCCTGTGAAGTTTGGGCAAGATTGGACCATGTATGCTGGAGTTATAAACTACTTCCTGTTTAGTGGCGAGACCCCTAAATTTGACGCCATCCCACGGTCACACGCATTGACGAAAACTCAAGCTTTTGATAACTTTTCATCTTCAAGGTCTTGGGATGGGACAGACCAAGGTTTGAAGTCGATCAGATGAAATCTCTAGGACTAGTCTGTTCATTTATGACCCCTGGAAATGGCCAAAAATGCATCAGAATTGCACAGTAAATTCAAAATGGCCGACTTCCTGTTGGGTTAACAGCATGCCTTCAAGAGGCTTTTTTGTAGGTCCTCCAATGTTACATAAGCCTACCAAGTTTCATACACATAGGTTAAACTGGCTACAGGGGCTGTTTCCTCAAAGTTTTGTAGGGGGCGCTACTGAGCCATTTTTTGGAACCCACGCACGAGACCCTTAAAATATCAAATTTTTCACCAGTTCTGAGATGTGTGCAAAGTTTCATGAGTTTTCGGGTATGTTAAGCCTCCCAAAAAGGCAATTCATTTGGAGGAAGAAGAAAAATAATAAAAAATCCTTGCATTTCAATAGGGTCCTCGCACCGCTAGGTGCTCGGGCCCTAAATAATAATAATAATAAAAAATCCTTGCATTTCAATAGGGTCCTCGCACCGCTACATGCTCGGGCCCTAATAATAATAAATTAAAGCTGCAAGCAGCTGTGATCGGGCCCTCACTCCCCCATGCAACCGCAGGGGCCTGAGGCATGCGGGGGCTGTGGTGCGGAGCGAGAAGGGAGAAAAGATCTGGAGCGAAAAAACGCAATGTTTCGTTCATCCACCAGGTGGCGCTACAAGTGTGTAGTTCCTATTTCCACAAGGGGGCGGCATGAGCAAGATTGCCTATATCGGGGTGTTCAGGGCGGAGCCATCATTATGTCCAGCAAGTTTGAAGCTGCTGAGATCAAGTATGTGGGCGTGAGAGCCGTTCGAAATTCAATGGCGAGAAAACCAAAATTTGTCATGCCCTAGTGGCCACGCCCCTTGACATAGAGAAAAGCTTTTAATAACTTTTGATCAGCATTTTCTCAGGATGATCTGTACCAAATTTGAAGTTGATCGAACAAAATCCCTTGGAGGAGTTTGTTCAAACATGTAAAAAAATTCAAATCAAAATGGCTGACTTCCTGTTGGGTTTACGGCATGGCTCCAAGAGGATTTTTTGTGCGTCTTGGCATGTTCTATGAGCCCACCAATTTTCATGCATGTATGTGAAACTCACAGGCAGGGCTCGAGGCATGAAATGTCCTAGGGGGCGCTATGCCGCAATTTGGCCCCCGTCCACATAAAACACTGCCGAAATATCAAATTTTTCGCCCGACCAAATGTGTGTGCCAAATTTGGTGAGTTTTTGAATTTGGGAAAGGGGCAAAATTGGGGATTAAATGTTCATAATAATAATAATGATAATATTAATAATAAAGAGTGCGATTACAATAGGATCCTCACGGACGACTTTTATTTCAATAGGGTCCTGGCACCGCTAGGTGCTCGGGCCCTAATAATAATAAAAAATCCTTGCATTTCAATAGGGTCCTCGCACCGCTAGGTGCTCGGGCCCTAATAATAAATCCTTGCATTTCAATAGGGTCCTCGCACCACTAGGTGCTCGGGCCCTAATTAAAGCTGCAAGCAGCTGTGATTGGGCCCTCGCTCCCCCATGCAACCGTGGGGGCCTGAGGCACACAGGAGCTGTGGAGCGAAAAGAGAAGGGAGAAAAAACCTGGCAGGAGCGAAAAAACGCAATGTTTCGTTCATCCACCAGGTGGCGCTACGAGCATAACCAGATGTGGCCAGGTGCATTCAGGGTTGGACCCTCATCACACGTGACTTTTCGAGCAAATCGGATTATGCCTGAAGGATTTATACCAAGTTGATGTTCCGTGGGGAAGAATGAAAAGTCGCCACCACCGCCGCGGCAGCCTGCAACATGACAGGACACGTGTGTCACTGTAGAGATTCATCGACTCTATTGTCATGTGGCCACAAAATGTAGTTGATTAGGTAGGGAGCTTGAGGTTGGTGTTTCTCAGTGTAAAGGATGGCATTTCCTGTTTCCACAAGGGGGCGCCATGAGCAAAATTGCCTTATCATGTAAAGAAATTCTGAAGCAGTTTGGATGAATTATGTGGGAGAGAGAGCTGCTTGAATATGCATGGCGATGGATCAGAAATGGCAGCGCCATAGCAGCCCAGCCGTTTGACCTACAGACATGTAGAGTACAACTTTTGATCAGCATGTTCTCTGGATGATCTGTAAAAAATTTGAAGTCGATTGGATGAAATCCCTAGGACGAGTTCGTTAAAATACAACATGTGGAAATCATGCCAAAATGACAAGTCAAAATCAAAATGGCCGACTTCCTGTTTGGAGTAGACCATTGGTGCCAGAGACTTTTATGTGCGTCTGGACAACATACACATGTGTACCAATTTTCATGTTCCAACTCCCAAAAAAACCCTATGGGGAGGAGTTTTTGAAAATTTCAAGGGGGCGCTATAGAGGCATTTTGTCCCCCCCCACGGGCGACGCCCCTATCAGATGCAAGAGCTTGCCATTCTTGACTTGTGTATCAATTTTCATGAGGATATGAGGTAGCTGAAGCCATCAAAAAGCCAAACGTATTTGGTGGCGAGGGAGGCGCCATAGCGGCCACGCCCCTTGACATAGAGAAAAGCTTTTAATTACTTTTAATCAGCATGGTCTCTGGATGATCTGTAAAAAATTTGAAGTCGATTGGATGAAATCCCTAGAACTAGTTCGTTAAAATACAACATGTGGAAATCATGCCAAAATGACAAGTCAAAATCAAAATGGCCGACTTCCTGTTTGGAGTAGACCATTGGTGCCGTAGACTTTTATGTGCGTCTCGACAACATACACATGTGTACCAATTTTCATGTTCCAACTCCCAAAAAAACCCTATGGGGAGGAGTTTTTGAAAATTTCAAGGGGGCGCTATACAGGCATTTTGTCCCCCCCCACGGGCGACGCCCCTATCAGATGCAAGAGCTTGCCATTCTTGACTTGTGTATCAATTTTCATGAGGATATGAGGTAGCTGAAGCCATCAAAAAGCCAAACGTATTTGGTGGCGAGGGAGGCGCCATAGCGGCCACGCCCCTTGACATAGAGAAAAGCTTTTAATTACTTTTAATCAGCATGGTCTCTGGATGATCTGTAAAAAATTTGAAGTCGATTGGATGAAATCCCTAGGACTAGTTCGTTAAAATACAACATGTGGAAATCATGCCAAAATGACAAGTCAAAATCAAAATGGCCGACGTCCTGTCTGGAGTAGACCATTGGTGCCAGAGACTTTTATGTGCGTCTGGACAACATACATATGAGTACCAATTTTCATGTTCCAACTCCCAAAAAAACCCTATGGGGAGGAGTTTTTGAAAATTTCAAAGGGGCGCTATAGAGGCATTTTGTCCCCCCCATGGGCGACGCCCCTATCAGATGCAAGAGCTCACCATTCTTGACTTGTGTATCAATCTTCATGAGGATATGAGGTAGCTGAAGCCATCAAAAAGCCAAACTTATTTGGTGGCGAGGGAGGCGCCATAGCGGCCATGCCCCTTGACATAGAGAAAAGCTTTTAATAACTTTTGATCAGCATGGTCTCTGGATGATCTGTAAAAAATTTGAAGTCGATTGGATGAAATCCCTAGGACTGGTTCGTTAAAATACAACATGTGGAAATCACGCCAAAATGACATGTCAAAATAAAAATGGCCAACTTCCTGTTTGGACTAGACCATTGGTGCCAGAGACTTTTATGTGCGTCTGGACAACATTCACATGTGTACCAATTTTCATGTTCCTACTCCAAAACAAACCCTATAGGGAGGGGTTTTTGTAAATTTCAAGGGGGCGCCATAGATGCATTTTGTCCCCCCCATGGGTGACAAGAGCTTGCCATTCTTGATCTGTGTATCAATTTTCATGAGGATATGAGGTCGTTGAAGCCATCAAAATGCCAAACGTATTTAGTGGCGAGGGATCGATAGTCGCCACGCTGCCACATGGACACCATTAGACATAGCTTCACAGCATTCTTAAGGTAGCTTCATCAACTTGTTCTGCATGCATTAGAAGTGGAATCAAGTTGATGCGGTCAAGTTTGTGGCATTGGTACATGTTAAATTAAAACCTGTTCACTTCCTGTTATCACCGGTGGATGCTATGAGTAAGGTGGGATATTAACATATCAGGCCGTTCGGGGCGGCGCCATCATCATGTCCAGCAAGTTTGAAGCTGCTGAGATCAAGTATGTGGGCGGGAGAGCTGTTCGAAATTCGATGGCGAGAAAACGAAAAGTCACCAAAATTTGTCAAGCCCTAGCGGCCACGCCCCTTGACATAGAGAAAAGCTTTTAATAACTTTTGATGCGCATGTTCTCAGGAAGATCTGTAGCC
Source organism: Epinephelus lanceolatus (assembly GCF_041903045.1). Lineage (NCBI taxonomy): Eukaryota > Metazoa > Chordata > Actinopteri > Perciformes > Serranidae > Epinephelus > Epinephelus lanceolatus. Next base: position 1,620,225 of record NC_135744.1, read on the forward strand.
AATTTGAAGTCGATCAGACGAAATCTCTAGGAGGAGTTCGTTGAAATTTAAGTTGTGGAAATCGCCATAACAAAAAAATTCAAAACAAAATGGCTGACTTCCTGTTTGGATTTTACCATGGCATCAAGAGACTCTTCTGTGCGTCTGGGTATGATACATGTGCGTACCCAATTTCATTTCCCTACGACAAACTAACCCCAATGGGGAGGTTTTTTTTAAAATTTGTAGGGGGCGCTATTTCAGCATTTCGCGTCGACCATGTGCAACCGCCCAAAAATATCGAATTTGGGATGCGGCCGGACGAATGTGGAAAGTTAGAAGCATTTTGAAATTTGGGAAGGGGCCGAAATTGGGGCACGAAATGTCACAAGAATAATAATAATAATTAAAGTTGCAAGCAGCTGTGATCGGGCCCTCGCTCCTCCATGCAACTGCGGGGGCCTGAGGCACATGGGGGCTGTGGCGCAAAGCGAGAAGGGAGAAAAAACCTGGCAGGAGCAAAATAATGTTTCGTTTATCCACCAGGGGCACTGGTAGTGTAACTAAATATGTGCAGGCGTGTCCAGGGGTGGACCCTCATCACGTGTGAAGTTTCAAGCAAATCGGACAATGTCAATGTATAATGGGGCATTTCCTGTTTCCACAAGGGGGCGGCATGAGCAAGATTGCCTACGAGCATATGGAGGCGTTGAGGGCGGGGCTCTTATCATGTACACAAATTTTGAAGCAGTTTGGATGAAGTATGTGGGAGAGAGCTGCTTCAATTTGCATAGCGATGCTATGTTGGTGCCATAGAGGCCACGCCCCTTGACATAGAGAAAAGCTTTTAATAACTTTTGATCAGCATGGTCTCTGGATGTTCTGTATAAAATCCAGAGTTGATTGGACAAAATACCTAGGACTCGTTCGTTAATAATTAATATTGATTTGGCTTTCTTAATTTCTTACAGATGCAAAAAGAACAATCAGTAGGCATATTTATTTTTTCCAACAACTCAATTTCTAAGTCTGTGTTTCTAATTTTCTGCTGAATTAAGGGTAACATTAAATAAACTTCTAGAAACCTCTAATGTAGGACCTTGGGTCCTGGGGGTGAGTGACGCCCTGAGCTAGTGATGTTACGTGGTGTGCCGATGCTTTGAAGAGTGTGTCAAGTAATCCAGGAAGAGTTTCAGCGATGGGTGTATCGAGGCTTGTAGCATTTCAGATGAGTGATGTCGTTGATGACGTCCGAAGCCTCGCTGCCCGGCTGTACCACGTGACTGGTTCGGGAAACGATTCAGATCTTGGTGTGAGGTTTGCACACAAGTGACACAGAACACAAATATTACCCCTTTTGCCATTATTATATTATATGACACTACACCACAATACAATTTTTGGCCAAATTATTGGTTTATACACATAGGATGCTTTCACAAAACAATAACAGTTTATTGTACATGTATTTGATACGGTATAGTCCTGATATACTCACTAGAAAATACACTATATTGATAAAAATAAAGTTATATGGTTGATTGATCCATTCTGGATGTCACTAACTCGGCTTCTTCTCCGGAGCCTTTGTGCTCCACTGTCTCTCAGATTAACTCGTATCGCAGCGGTGCCTGGATAGCGTGACGTGTGTGGTTGTGCTGCTGCCGTGGTCCTGCCAGATGCCTCCTGCTGCTGCTGCCGTCATTAGTCATACTTCTACTGTTATTATACACATATGATTATTGTCACACATGTATACTGCCAGATATTAATATATACTTTCAACATATTGTACCACAGTAGCCAGAACTATAACTACAATATTATTACTTTCATTAATGTTGTTGTAAGCTACTGTCATTACCGTCTGTCCTGCACCTCTCTCTCTCTCTCTCTCTCTCTTTCTTTCTATCTCATTGTGTCATACAGATTACTGTTAATTTATTATGCTGATCTGTTCTGTATGACATCTATTGCACGTCTGTCTGTCCTGGAAGAGGGATCCCTCCTCAGTTGCTCTTTCTGAGGTTTCTACCGTTTTTTTCCCTGTTAAAGGGTTTTTTTTGGGGAGTTTTTCCTTATTCGCTGTGAGGGTCCTAAGGTCAGAGGGATGTTGTATGCTGTAAAGCCCTGTGAGGCAAACTGTGATTTGTGATATTGGGCTTTATAAATAAAAGTGATTGATTGATTGATTGATATATTTTTATCTATTATTATTATATCCCATTATTATTGTTATTATTATCAATCAATCAATTTCAAAGGGAGAGTTTACTGATGCAGGTGTGCACACCAGTCTCTCTGATGGACTGAGTAAGGTGTGCACAAAATATAACACCTGCTTCTTTACACTGAGTGGCAGTACTTGTGCCATCATTGGTGAAGATGGGCAGTATGCTGTGGTTGACTCCCATGCCCGCAGTGCAGATAGGATGGTCGATGGTGCAGGGCAGAGTGTTGTGCTCTATTTCAGTTCACTCCAGCATCTGTTAGAGCACTTTTCTAAGTTTGCAGGAGCTCTTCAGAAAACACCCAAGCTCTTTGAGATCAATGGTGTTCGTGTGAAATGCCCAGGTGCAGCTGTTGAATGTAGAGAGGGACAGGTTACTGCTCCTACTGAGGACAGTCCTGTCACACCAGTGGTCTGTGCAGCCACTAAGAGTGGTGAGAAGCGTAAGCTCACATTGAAAAATTGCACATCTAAGAAGGTGAAGACTTTTGATGCTGAAGTAAATTCAGATATTTTTTTTGTTGGGGATGTAGCATGTAAAAACTTACAATTTCATCCCCTTTCTAAAGATGCAGCTCTCGCTCTGTGTAATCAGGTTAACATAGAGTCAGAGAAAGTTGATGCCACATCTTCTGCTGTCGATCCCTTAGGGTTTCCTTGTAGGACAGAGAAGATTGTGGGTTATGGCAACTGTTTCTTTAGGGCAGTTAGTCAGGCCATTAGTGGTACACAGAAGTACCATGGGAAGTTAAGACCTGCTGCTGTGAAGTATTTAGAAAGCAATCCTGTGGCATATCAGAGTATTCTGAGAAGTGAGTATTCCTCCATATCAGAATACATCAAGATGTCAAGGATGCGCTATGTTGGTACTTGGGCCACTGAGTTGGAGATTCAAGCCACAGCTGATTATTTAGGTGTTAATGTTTTCACCTATTATAATGATCGCTGGCTTGAATACAGTTGTAAGAGTAGTAGGTTGTCAAATGAAGGTGTATATTTGCATACTGTTAATGGTAACCATTACGTGACAGTTGTCTGTGTTCAGCAGCCTCAAACACAGAACTGTTATGGTTACTGTAAGGTTAACACACCTGTTTCTGGAGGCTATAACTTTAGAGACCAAAGTAAAATTGAGAGTAATGTTTCTGCTCTGGGTAGCTTGAATCAGATTAGATCTGATGCATGTGATTATTTGAGAAAGAAGATTAACATACAGCGTAAAATGACCTATCAACAAAATGATTTGCGTTGGAAATATATGAGGGCATTTGAAAATAGGAAATATCGACAGAATGCGTTGCATAAGGATATGAAGAAGCATGCGAGTGTTGGTAAATACAAAGAGAATCTTGCACATAAGATAAGGGTTAAGACCCTTAGTGTAACAAAATATAAAAACAGTCTTGCACATAAGATAAGGGTTAAGGCCCTTAGTGTAAAGAAATATAAAGACAATGCTGACCATGGGGAATGGGTAAAGGCATTTAGTGTTCATAAATATCAGCATAATGTATTGCATAAAAGAAGAATGATTGAAATTAGTAAAAGTAAATATTGGTTAAATAAATTGCACAGAGACGATCTAAAGGCTGCAAGCATCAGGAAATATCGTGAAAATCCTGATCATAAGAGACGTGTTGCAGCTGATGTTAAACTGAAGTGGCTCATAAAGAAAGATGGGGCAGTTTGAGTTTGTTATGCAGCAGTTTTTAGACAAAGTGAAGGAAGACCCAGAGTTTGTCTGTTCTGTATGCCATCGGCTCCTGTTTAGACACCAGGTGCTGCACTGTAAACAGGAAGACTATAGCAAGAGGGAGACAGTAGCCTCAATAGCAGCAAACTGCATAACCGAGGACTACTTGCACAAACAAGTGTAATGGGAACTGTGATTTGCCGTGTCAGTTATTGGACACAGCTCGAGGGAAGTTGTGGATTTGTTATAGTTGCCATTACAAGATTAATAGAGGTGAGATGCCACCAGAGTGTTGGTAAAATAATCTCACAGTCCATCCTGTTGCTCCTGAATTGGCATGTTTGAATAGTTTAGAGCAACATTTGATAGCGTTGCACATTCCATTCATGAAGATGTTAGCTTTGCCTAAAGGGGGGCAAAATGGAGTACATGGTCCAGTGACCTGTGTTCCTGCTAACATTGTAGAGACTAGTAACTTGTTGCCCCATTCCAATATGGAGGGGTCTTTGTTGGCAGTTAAGTTAAAGCGTAAGTTGACCTATAAAGGTCACTATGAGTATCAATTTGTTGATACTCTGCGCGTTAAACAGGCATTGCACTATTTAAAACGGACTAATAGTTACTATGGTGATATTGAGTTTAATGAGGCGTGGATAAATGACTTTTGTAGGGAACAGGAAGCTGAAGTTCCTGGAGATGACAATCCTGCAGACATGCAGCAACATGGTATGTTTCAGGACACATGTCTCATGCCTGTTGATATTGGTCAGGAGGTGCTTGACCAATATTTTGATGATATTTTGAATGTAGCTCCAGCAGAAGGCAACAATCCTGTGAAGCTGCTTAGTGATACCACGAATGAAACAAAGTGTTTCCCTGACACGCAAAGACTTGTAAAAAGAAAAACACTGTGTGTCGTTTGAATTTTCCCAGGCTTGCTTCTGCTAGGACATTTATCTGTCAACGTGAACCTGATGAGGTTGTGGAACAGTGCACTTGTCCGGTTGAGCCGACAAACATTTTAGCACCTTGTGAGTGTGAGAAGTGCTTAGCTGCTAAGAAAATCAAGAAGGAACAGGCTAAGAACATTTTGACTGCCATTAAGATGGCTTTGTCAGATGAGAGCAGTTGTTATGATAGTGTAGAACAACTGTTTCATCATTTAGGAATAACACAAGAGGCTTTTGAGGAAGCTTATAATAGCTGTGTTCGGAGCACTCAGGTTGTTTTGAAAAGGCAGGTTAATGAGGCCTGGATTATCCATTACAGTAAGCCTTTGTTAAAGTGCTGGAATGCCAATATGGACATCCAGTATGTAGTTGATGCATATGCCTGTGTTGTTTATATTATTTCATACATTTCCAAGGCTGAGCGGTAAATGGGGTTACTGTTGGGTAATGCACAGAAAGAGGCCTCTAAAGAAGGTAATGTTAATGCTAAAGAGGCTCTCAAGAAACTGGGCAGTGTTTACCTGCACCATAGGGATGTGTCAGCTCAGGAGGCTGTTCACAGGTTTAGTAATATGCATCTGAAAGAGTGCTCCAGGAAGGTCATGTTCATTCCCACAGGGGACAGTACCATTAAGATGAGTTTGCCTTTAAGTGTGTTAAAACAGAAGGCATCCTCTGCGTCATCACATGATCTTAGCACCAAACACATGTGGATGACTAGCATTGCTGACCGGTACAGGAACAGACCAAATGATGATGTTTTCAATGACATGTGTCTGGCTGCGTTTGTGTCAGAGTATCATGCTCTCACTAAAAATGAGAAATGTAAAGGTGCTATAAAGTTAAATGGTAGTTACGGTTTTGTAGCAAAGAGAACACGGACACAACCAGGTGTAGTTCGTTATGCTCGCTTCTCTGAGACTAGGAGTCCAGAGTTGTTCTATCAGAGCATCTTGCAGTTGTTCCTGCCGCATTGCATAGACTCCCAGCTAAAACCCACTAACTGTGTAACCTTTGAAAAGTTTTACAATAACGGTTATGTGAGGTTTAGTGATGGGTCCAGGCATTCTGTGAAGTCTATTTTTAATTCAAATAGACGTCACTTTGAGATAGAAGCGGATGAGCTGGATAATGCTCAGAATCGAGTTGACAATGAGGGTGTGTTAAAGGATGCCTGGTGTGAGCTGTGTCCAGAAGGGGAGCTGGAGCGGTTAGAGTGCGTGCAGGAACAGAGAGATAATGCACAAGTAGGGGATGAACATCAGGAGTATATTCCTGATTTGTCTGTTAACAGGCAACAGGTTTCTCGTTTAGAGAAGAGGAATAATGTCATGACCAGAAGTGAGGGTTTGACATTAATTAGATCGCTAAATGAGACCCAGATGTCCATTTTTTATCGGGTCCGTCAGTGGTGTTTGGATAGGGTAGCAGGTAATAAGCCAGAGCCACTTCATGTATTTATTACAGGTGGTGCTGGCACAGGTAAGAGCCATTTGATCAAAGCTATTCAGTATGAGGCCGGGAGACTTATGTCTTTTTGTCCTGATAGCGTGTGTGTTTTGTTGACAGCTCCGACAGGCATTGCTGCATATTATTTGAAAGCAGCAATGATATACAACACCTTTAGCATAGGGAGGGATGTGCGCTTGCCGAACACTCCCTTGGGGGAAGAGAAGCTCAATTCTTTGAGAGCTAAGTTTAGTGATCTGCAGATTTTGATCATTGAGGAGATCTCCATGGTAGATCATAACCTCCTGGCTTACATCCATGGACGGTTAAGGCAGATCAAACAAACAGATGATTTTGCACCGTTTGGAAATGTGTGTGCACTTGCTGTCGGAGACCTTTATCAGCTGCCTCCCATTAAAGGGAAATCGTTGTACACTGATGATGTGACTGTGAACCTTTGGTCCAGTTTATTTAAGGTTGTTGAGTTGACAACGATTGTAAGGCAGAAGAATAGTGTGTTTGCTGATTTGTTAAATCGGCTGAGTACACGTACTAAAGGGACTACAATGCTGAACGGTGATGTAGACATACTGAAAAATCGTGAAACAGATGAAGTCAGCTTAGCTTTACATATATTTGCAAATAGACAAGTAAATGAGCATAATATTCAGCAGCTGTTTACAGCGTGTCCCGAGTACGAGGAAATCCATGCCCAGGACTTTGTCAATAATAAAAGAACTGGGAAATTGGAGTTGATGAGTGGCCATCACAGTAAAACATCTAACACGTTTAGATGAAAAGTTGCTGTTGGGTAAAAGTGCTCGTGTAATGCTAATCAAAAATGTTGTCGTTGATGGTCTTGTCAATGGGGTACGTGGCACAGTAACTGATATTGTTTATCAGACTGGATGCAAGTTTCCTCGGGTGGTTTATGTTAAGTTTGACGATGATAAAGTTGGTGGCCAGAGGAGGAAAAACAGTGCCCATACCCCAGTAGTTGTAGCTGGCTCGACAGGGATAGGACCTGAAGAGGAAAGAGCCACTGGTAAAGGTGGGATGCGCCGACAATTTCCTCTGAAACTTGCCTGGGCTTGTACAGCACATAAAACACAGGGCATCACTGTAGATGAGGCAGTGGTTTCTCTTGAAAAGATATTTGCTCCGGGACAGGTCTATGTAGCTTTGAGTTGTGTTAGGACTCTATCAGGTTTGATAATTAGGGATTTTGCAGATAAGGCCATATTTTTTTTTAACTGTTTTTAGTTTTTAACTGAAAATATGGCCAGGCCTAACATGGAGTCAAATACTTTCTCTGTGTTTCTGATGAATGTGCAGAGTTTATCTGGACATGTTGCAGATTTAGCGTCATGTACACAGCATTTGCAGCTTAACTGTATTGCTGTGACAGAAACATGGCTGCCTGCAGATTCTTCACTAGAATCGGTCTAGATAGACGGTTATAGTTTTCACAGTCGTCCCCGACGTCTGTCATACACTAGTAGTAATCCAGTACTACTGGAACTACAGGGGCAGCAACATGGTGGTGTTGGTCTGTACTGTAGTAATAGTTTAGTCTGTGAAGTTGTTCAGGCACCAAACATGAACTTGGCGTGTTTGGTTTGTGCCTGTGACAGTGTGGACATAGTGTTAGCGGTGATTTATCGACTGCCATCATACTCTGTGTCTTTGTTCAAAGAAAATCTCAGCACGTTACTGGAGTGGTTGGACTCCTTCGATAAAACTGTTGCTGTAATTGGGGACTTTAATGATGATGTTTTAACATCTTCATCTCTTTGTGGTTTTATGGTAGACAAAGGGTTTGTGCAACATGTGACACAACCCACAACAGAGAGAGGCACATTTATTGACCATGTATACGTCAAAACATCGGTTTATGATGTTCAGTCAGTAGTGTTGCCTATTTATTTTAGTGATCATGAAGGGATTGTGTGCAGCTTCAGACTGAGTAATGTTGATCAGAATTAGTAGTAAAAAAGTAGTTTTAAATGTTTAGTGTTGTGTAATATAGTTTTGTATAGTATTACAAATATTGCTTATTCATGATGTGTTGATACCTGTGTCAGTGTATATTTGTGCTTGTGTTCCCTGGCTGGCTCTCTGTCTGTTCTGTGTTACAGGTGGTTCCAGCCCTGCGTTTCACCTCAACAGCAGAGCTCCAGCCGTCCGTTCTCTCTGGATTTTGTTTTGTGTTGGTGTTACTACTGTTCACAATAAAAAGTATAAAAAAGTATTTAACCCTGTGATGCATGACCTACCAATACCTACATTCTTCCGTAAGTGGGGTCAGAAATGAGCCCAATTAGAATCAATGCATTTTATGTGATAAACTTAAGCAATTTCTTTCATTTTGGTTAAAGATGATGATTTGTATTATGTTTTGGTCAACAAAAGAATGATTTCATGTTTGACATGTTCAAATGTCACTTTTTTAGTTCAGTCTCTTCAGAAAACCTAGCTGACCTCCTAGCAGCCATGATACTGTAGATCAGGGGTGGCCAACCAGTCAGAGACCAAGGGCCACAAAAATTACCGTGGTACTACAAAGAGCCACATCATACACGTGTGCTTGCAAACGCACTCCCTCTCTCACACAAACATGAAATGACATAAAATCAAAATCCATACATTTCCATTTCTCCAAGCCAGATTTATTCTCACACACAATGAAACCACGAATACAGATAAAGATACACATACACAGCCTCTCCCTCTGTCATACTCTTTTCCACACACACACATACACAGCCTCTCCCTCTCTCATACTCTTTTCCACACACACACACACACACACACATACACAGCCTCTCCCTCTCTCATACTCTTTTCCACACACACACACACACATACACAGCCTCTCCCTCTCTCATACTCTTTCCACACACACATACACAGCGTCTCCCTCTCTCATACTCTTTCCACACACACACACACATACACAGCCTCTCCCTCTCTCATACTCTTTCCACACACATACACGCATACACAGCCTCTCCCTCTCTCATACTCTTTCCACACACATACACACAGCCTCAGCCTCTCCCTCTCTCATACTCTTTTCCACACACATACAAACACAGCCTCTCCCTCTCTCATACTCTTTCCACACACACACACACACATACACAGCCTCTCCCTCTCTCATACTCTTTTACACACATACACAGCCTCTCCCTCTCTCATACTCTTTCCACACACATACACATACACAGCCTCTCCCTCTCTCATACTCTTTTCCACACACACATACACACACAGTCTCTCCCTCCCTCTCTCTCTCTCTCTCTATTCCCCTTTTCTGTCTTCTCTCTTCCCAAAATATAACTACAATACTTAACAATAGCATGCGTCATAATAACAGAGTATGAAATATTTTTGTCTTACTGATGCTTCTTTTTGCCTCAGTGGGACTTCTGGCACTCCTTGCTTGCCACAATCCTGTTTAAATCCGGCTTGTATTCCGTTGTGGCCACTCGAAGCAGTTCCTTCACGTGTGTCAGTCAGTACAGATCTGTGCTTGGATTTCACATGTTTCAAGGTAGAAAACACAGACTCACAAACGTATGTTGACCCAAACATTGAGAGTTGCTTGAGCGCAGCTCGTTTGACATGGGGATACTTCTCCATTGGCACAGTTTTCCAAAACTCGATAGTCCCATCCCTCAGAACAGACTTCAGTTTGTCATCCTCCGACAGCTCAATCAACTCCATCTCCGACGCTGCTTCATCTGTGACAAGCGGGGCTTTTAAACAGTCCGTCTCCGCATTGAAAGGATCGACGAGGAGCATAATCTGTGGCCTTTTCTGCTGTAGATCCTGGAATCGGGTCACAAAACTCTCCTGAAGCTTTTCCATATGTGTCGCATATTGGGCTGTCTGGCAGGTGCTGCTTGTCCGTTTGCTATTTTCAGAGAAGGGAAGTGTGTAAATTCTCCGGTTTGAAAATGCGTCTTAAACAGCTTGAGTTTGCCGACAAACGCAAACACACTTCGCACCAGGTCAGGCAGCAGCTTTAACTTTCCTTGCAGATCCAGGTTGAGTCTGTCCAGGTGACTCAGTATGTTTACCAAAAAAGACAAATCCATAATCCACCGGGGGTCTGACAGCTGCGGATAGTCCTTGTTCTTCTCCTCCATGAACAACCTCACGGCATCCAAAAGCTCAAGGAAGCGAGACACCACTTTGCCTTTAGAAAGCCACCTCACAGTGCAGTGAAGCGGCAGGTCTCCGGGAAGGCCCTGGTCAAGTTCAGCAATCAGATTTTTGAATTGCCTGTGGTTAAGAGCATGTGTACGTATGTAGTTGACGATTTCCATCACGGGCTTCATGACGTGGTCTAAATTCAGTGTTTTAGACACAAGTTGCTCCCGATGAATGATGCAGGGGAAATTCCAAAAATCTGGAAAAGTGTCGTCAGCTTTACAGAGTCCCACAAGCCCATTAGCAGATCCAATCATCGAGGGCGCTCCATCTGTGGCTATTACTGTCAGTTTCTGGATTGGCAGATTTGCTCTAGCAAACACGTCAGTCATAGTTTGTTTCACATCGATGCCACGGGTCCTGTCCTTCAGTGGTTGAATATCAAGGAGCTCTTCTTTGATCACACAATCTTGTGAAACTGACTGTGCAAATATTGCCAACTGAGGCATGTCTTGTATGTCACAAGACTCATCCAATGCCACACTGAAATATTCGCAATTCTGAAGATCAGAATGTAATTCTGTTTCAATGGCACAGTTTATGTCTGATATTCTGTGCTCAACGGTGTGGCGTGACAGTTGGACGTCTGACGCCATCTTTTTCAGCTTGTCATTTTCTGGACACAATATTTCCACCACGTCAGTGATGCATTTCTTTACAAACTCTTTACATATGGCTTTTTGGCATGTGCAATGTTCCAAGCCACTTGATATGATGCAAGTGTCACTGTCTCGGAGTGCTTCCTAAATCTTCGAAACAACTGGGTCTGTTTCTGAGTTTGACTTTTTAAAGTGTTTAATTTGTGCTTGCGAAGTTCAGTACCTTTTGGGAACTCCTGGTCAATGTTGCCGTGCATCTCACTGAAATGCCGCTTGAGATTTGAAACTTTGAAATGTCCCAACGACGTCTGGCATATCAGACAGAACGGCTTTCCATTACGTTCAACAAAGAAAAAATCACTCTCCCACTCTGCTAAAAATGTCCTTTGTTCATCTTCATACTTTCGCTTAGCCAAGCATTTCTTCCTTGCCATTTTTGATGGATGACGCCGCCTTGTTGTCCTTCATTCTCCTGAACTCCACACCCAGTGCACTGTCCACACACCCTCTCACCTGCCCATGTGCACTCCCCCCTCTCTCGCTCACTTCACTTACGCCTGTTACATTTCTTAAAGGGCCATACACACTCATAACAATTAATTATTTTTTATGAAGATTAGAAGAGCCGCACACCCATGGTTTTGATGAATGGATTGAAGAGCCGCACACTGATAGGCCAAGAGCCGCGGGTTGGCCACCCCTGCTGTAGATGAGAAAACATTAAAAGGACATGTTTGAATGGCACACAAACATATGAATCAATATGTAGCTATAAGTAAATGCACACACACACACACACACATACACACTTACTAATGACATCATTGAATAATCAATAATAGCATAATTGGCTACCTATCGTGTACACACACACACACACACACACACACACACACACACACACACAATAATGGTTAGATTTGATTACAAGGAAGCTATAAATATAGTAAGGCTGCTTATCTCTGCACAACAAATGCAGTAATGTTAGCCAGCTAACATTACAGTACTAACATTACATAGTACCTAGCTAACTAGCTAGTCTTAGCTAACTACAATTAGGCTAATTTGATAATAACTTTATCACACAAAAGTCATGGATGTGGAAAGTAAGTTCATATTTTATAACATCATATGTATTCCAAGATATAAAACGAATGTAATACTGACATGTATATTGCTATATAAAAATCCTCCTGGGTGGTGAGACTGCTGGCATTAGATGTGTAAGTGCTATAGTAAATGTATATCTGACAGTCACCGTTGATAAGAATCAAAGATTCCTAGGTCTAACCCTTGATATTCCATAGGAAATGCTTAGGGTCATTTTTGATCCCACTTATGGAAGAGTGGGGTAGTGATACAAAAACAACAATTTTTTAAAATGTGTATGAATTTTTTTAAAATGCAAATGGCCTCATGTCAAAAACATGAGGAATACCTAGAATATGAAATGATAAAAACTTTTAATTCCATGGATATTGAAGAAAAACAACCCCTGGGGTCATTTTTGACTCCACTTATGCATCTAAGGGTTAAAAAATATATCCCCCCAAAAAAGTGTTACTACTGTTATTGTAAAATTATGTTTAGAGTCATGTTAATGTATATAGTTCTGTTCATATTTCTGTCAACCCCCTCTCTCTCCCCCACCTCTTCTTCAAGAGTAGTCATGTACATTAGTTCCATCTATAGCTGTTCATGTATGTTCATGCTGTTGATGTTCTCTCTCTGTCAGTCCTCTCTTTTTTTTTTGGTCGCCCATACTTACCCCTGGCTCTGCTGGAGGTTTCTTCCTGTTAAAAGGAAGTTTTTCCTCTCCACTGTCGCTTAGTGCTTACTCAGTGTGGGAAATGTTAGGTCTCTCTCTCTCTCTCTCTCTCTCTCCAATAGTTCAAAATAAAAAGGTTTATTATAAAATAGAATGCAGTCTTGACATTTTATTTGACATTTGTGCCAGTTTACACCATGTCTTACAGGTAGTAGAAATGATTATGGTTGCCAAAAGGAGCTACAGCTATCTCTATTGAATTCCATTTAGCTTTTAGCTTTAGCCGTAATGCTTTAATGTGTCAATGATTTTATTATTAATCTACAGTGTACATGTATGCATGGGGTAAAAAACCAAATGTCCTGCTGTAATCAGCAAAGACATACCCATGTAAAATCATGAGAGGAAGTACAATTAATATTCATGTTTGCAACAAAGCATCAAGACCTGAAGTTCTAAACCAAGTGAGAAGAGGAAGAGAAAAGCCTGCTGGGAGTAATGACTAAAGGTGTGAAACAAAAGGTTACATTTGTCCATTAGGTGGCATTGTGAGTTTAACATGTTGACATGTGTTAATGTTAAATGATGGACAGACAGACAGAGAATCATGGAGTTAATAATCAATTGATGTTCCCTGACCAAGGATAGAACTCCACACCAAGGTATGCAGTCATGTCCAGTGTGAAATGCAAGACTGTGAAAAAAAAAAAAAAAAAAAGTTATACAAAGATACATTTTTTATGGTCATAGCACAGTCACACCTAGTATAACACTACAATGAAATTGAAATGTTATCATAGCAAAAAAATCATACAATTAACTGTATATACAAAAGAAATTAGATCAAAAGCTGGCCTTTAGTCTGTTTTTCAGTCTAGTGTGACCAATAGGTGTTGTCAAAGACCATGACAAAAGTAGAGGCCTGTGTGGGCATCAGAATTGATAGTAAAGAGTTACTTCCTAATATCAGTAGGTGAAGCTGTGAGAAAAACTCACCTGAGTGCGTACCTTTGTTCAGGGGTGGGTCCTTATCATGTTAATACAAGTAGGGTGTGTTATGACCATACTGAATTGATGAGTCATGGTGAAGGCTCAAAATTGCCATGTCAGTTATTATTACATATAGAGTGAGAGATGGTCAACAAATATGTAAGAGTGTCATCAAACTTCTGAAGTAAGAACCTACTGGGAGCAATAACAATGTAATGTTTAAATCATCCAGTAGGGGGCATGGTGAGTCTAACCAGATATGTGCATGCAGATGTGTTCAGGGGCAGATGATCACACAGATCAAATTGTTGCCAATTTCGTCAATGCATCATGAGGAGTTGATGTTCCATGGTAGATGTTTCGTTCATCCACCAGGTGGCACTATGAATGTAACCAGATGCTGGAAGATGCGTTCAGGGTTGGACCCTCATCACACGTGAAATTTCAAGCAAATCGGACAATGCATGAATGATTTATACCAAGCTGATGTTCCGTGGTGAAGCAGTTGGATGAATTATGTGGGAGAGAGAGCTGCTTTAATATGCATGGCGATGGATCAAAAATGGCATCACCATAGCAGCCACGCTCTTTGACCTACAGACATGCAGAGCACAGCTTTTGATCAGCATGGTCTCTGGATGATCTGTAAAAAATCTGAAGTCGATTGGATGAAATCCCTAGGATGAGTTCGTTAAAATACAACATGTGGAAATCACGCCAAAATGACAAGTCAAAATCAAAATGGCCGACGTCCTGTTTGGAGTAGACCATTGGTGCCAGAGACTTTTATGTGCATCTGGACAACATACAAATGTGTACCAATTTTCATGTTCCACCTCCAAATAAAAACCCTATGGGGAGGGGTTTTTTGAAAATTTCAAGGGGGCGCTATAGAGGCATTTTGTCCCCCCCATGGGCAACGCCCCTATCAGATGCAAGAGCTTGCCATTCTTGACCTGTGTGTCAATTTTCATGAGGATATGAGGTCGCTGAAGCCATCAAAAAGCAAAACGTATTTAGTGGCGAGGGAGGCGCCATAGTGGCCACGCCCCTTGACATAGAGAAAAGCTTTTAATAACTTTTGATAAGCATGGTCTCAGGATGATGTGTAACAAATCTGAAGTCGATTGGATGAAATCCCTAGGACTAGTTCGTTAAAATACAACATGTGGAAATCATGCCAAAATGACAAGTCAAAATCAAAATGGCCGACTTCCTGTTTGGAGTAGACCATTGGTGCCAGAGACTTTTATATGCGTCTGGACAACATACACATGTGTACCAATTTTCATGTTCCAACTCCAAAAAAAAACCCTATGGGGAGGGGTTTTTGAAAATTTCAAGGGGGCGCTATAGAGGCATTTTGTCCCCCCCATGGGCAACGCCCCTATCAGATGCAAGAGCTTGCCATTCTTGACCTGTGTGTCAATTTTCATGAGGATATGAGGAAACTCAAGCTATCAAAAAGCCAAACACATTTGGTGGCGAGGGAGGCGCCATAGCCGCCACACCCCTTGACATAGAGAAAAGCTTTTAATAACTTTTCATCAGCATGGTCTCTGGATGATCTGTAAAAAAATTTGAAGTCGATTGGATGAAATCCCTAGGACTAGTTCGTTAAAATACAACGTGTGGAAATCACGCTAAAATGACAAGTCAAAATCAAAATGGCCGACTTCCTGTTTGGAGTAGACCATTGGTGCCAGAGACTTTTATGTGCATCTGGACAACATACACATGTGTACCAATTTTCATGTTCCACCTCCAAAAAAAAAACCCTATGGGGAGGGGTTTTTGAAAATTTCAAGGGGGCGCTATAGAGGCATTTTGTCCCCCCCATGGGCGACACCCCTATCAGATGTAAGAGCTTGCCATTCTTGACCTGTGTATCAGTTTTCTTGAGGATATGAGGTCACTGAAGCCATCAAAATGCCAAACGTATTTAGTGGCGAGGGATCGATAGTCGCCACGCTGCCACACGGACGCCATTAGATGTAGCTTCACAGCGTTCATAAAGTAGCTTCACCAACTTGTTCTGCATGCATTAGAAGTGGAATGAAGTTGATGGGGTCAAGTTTATGGCATCAGTACATGTTAAAGTAAAAACTGGTCACTTCCTGTTTGCACCGGGGGGCGCTATGAGTAAGGTGGGACATTAACATATCAGGGCGTTCAGGGTGGAGCCATCATCATGTCCGGCAAGTTTGAAGCTGCTACGATCAAGTATGTGGGCGTGAGAGCTGTTCGAATTGCGATGGCGAGAAACTGAAACGTCACCAAAATTTGTCACGCCCTGGCAGCCACGCTGTTTGACCTACAGACATGCAGAGCACAACTTTTGATCAGCATGGTCTCTGGATGATCTGTAGCCAATTTGAAGTCGATCGGACGAAATCTCTAGGACAAGTTCATTCAAATGTAAGTTGTGGAAATCGCCATAACAAAAAAATTCAAAACAAAATGGCTGACTTCCTGTTTGGATTTTAGCATGACGTCATGAGACTTTTTTGTGCGTCTGGGTATGATACATGTGTGTACTAAATTTGGTTTGCCTACGACAAACTAACCCCAATGGGGAGGGTATTTTGAAAATTTGTAGGAGGCGCTATTTCGGCATTTCGCGGCGACCATGTGCAACCGCCCAAAAATATCAAATTTCGGATCCGGCCGGACGAATGTGGAAAGTTAGAAGCATTTTCAAATTTGGGACAGGGGCAAAATTGGGACACAAAATGTCGGAATAATAATAATAATAATAAACAGCGCGATTTCAATAGGGTCCTCCGCAGACGACTTCGTCGTCGCTCTGGCCCAAATAATAATTAAAGCTGCAAGCAGCTGTGATCAGGCCCTCGCTCCCCCATGCAACCGTGGTTGCCTGAGGCACGTGGGGGCTGTGGCGCAAAGCGAGAAGGGAGAATAAACGTGGCAGGAGCGACAAAACACAATGTATCGTTCATCCACCAGGTGGCGCTACGAGCGTAACCAGATGTGGCCAGGTGCATTCAGGGGTGGACCCTCATCACACGTGAAATTTCGAGCAACTCGGACAATGCATGAAGGATTTATACCAAGTTGATATTCCGTGGTGAAGGATGAAAAGTCACCACTGCCACCGCGGCAGCCTGCAATATGACAGGGCGCGTGTGTCACTGTGGAGATTCATCAACTTGATCGTCATGTGGCCACAAAATGTAGTTGATCAGGTCAGGAGCTTGAGATTGGTGTTTGTCAGTGTAAAAGATGGCATTTCCTGTTTCCACAAGGGGGCGCCATGAGCAAGATTGCCTACGAGCATATGGAGGCGTTGAGGGTGGGGCTCTTATCATGTACAGAAATTTTGAAGCAGTTTGGATGAATAATGTGGGAGAGAGCTGCTTGAAAATGATGACGATGGATCAAAAATGGCAGCACCATATCAGCCACGCCCGTTGACCTACAGACATGCAGAGCACAACTTTTGATCAGCATGGTCTCTGGATGATCTGTAAAAAAATTAAAGTCGTTTAGCTGAAATCCCTAGGACTAGTTCGTTAAAATACAACATGTGGAACTCACGCCAAAATGACAAGTCAAAATCAAAATGGCCGACTTCCTGTTGGGAGTAGACCATTGGTGCCAGAGACTTTTATGTGCATCTGGACAACATACACATGTGTACCAATTTTCACGTTCCTACTCCAAAAAAACCCTATGGGGAGGGGTTTTTGAAAATTTCAAGGGGGCGCTATAGAGGCATTTTGTCCCCCCTATGGGCGACGCCCCTATCAGATGTAAGAGCTTGCCATTCTTGAACTGTGTATAAAATTTTCATGAGGAGATGAGGTTGTTGAAGCCATCAAAATGCCAAACGTATTTAGTGGTGAGGGATCGATAGTCGCCACGCCGCCACATGGACACCATTAAACATAGCTTCACAGCATTCATAAGGTACCTTCACCAACTTGTTCTGCATGCATTAGAAATGGAATGAAGTTGATACACTCAAGTTTGTGGCATTAGTACATGTTAAAGTAAGAACTGGTCACTTCCTGTTTCCACCGGGGGGTGCTATGAGTAAGGTGGGATATTAACATATTGAGGAATTCAGGGCGGCGCAATCATCATGTCCAGTAAGTTTGAAGCTGCTACAATGAAGTATGTGGGCATGAGAGCCGTTTGAAATTAGATGGCGAGAAACTGAAATGTCGCCAAAATTTGTCACGCCCTAGCAGCCACGCCCTTTGACCTACAGACATGCAGAGCACAACTTTTGATCAGCATGGTCTCTGGATGATCTGTAGCCAATTTAAAGTCGATCGGGCAAAATCCCTAGGAGGAGTTTGTTCAGATTTAAGTTGTGGAAATCGCCGTAACGAAAAAATTCAAAACAAAATGGCCAACTTCCTGTTGGGATTTCACCATGACGTTAAAAGACTTTTTGTGCGTCTGGATATGATACATGTGTGCACCAAATTTCGTTTGCCTACGACAAACTAACCGCAATGGGGAGGGTATTTTGAAAATTTGTAGGGGGCGCTACTTCGGCATTTTGCGCCGACCATGTGCAACCGCCCAAAAATATCGAATTTGTGGCCGGACGAATGTGGAAAGTTAGAAGTATTTTCAAATTTGGGAAAGGGGCGAAATGTCGGAATAATAATAATAATAATAATAAACAGCGTGATTTCAATAGGGTCTTCGGACGACTTCATTGCCGCTCGAGCCCTTATAATAAACAGCGCAATTTCAATAGGGTCCTTGGACGACTTCGTCGTCGCTCGGGCCCTAATAATAATAATAATAAACAGCACGATTTCAATAGGGTCCTCCACGGACGACTTTGTCGTCGCTCGGGCCCTAATAAAAAACAGCGTGATTTCAATAGGTTCCTCAGACGACTTCATCGTCGCTCGGGCCCTAATAAAAAATCCCTTGCATTTCAATAGGGTCCTCGCACCGCTAGGTGCTCGGGCCCTAATAATAATCATTCGAAAAACAATAGGGACCTCGCAGGTCGAGACCTGCTCGGGCCCTAATAATAATAATAATGAACAGCGTGATTACAATAGGGTCCTCACGGACGACGAAGTCATCGCTTGGGCCCTAATAATAATAAAAAGCACGATTACAATAGGGTCCTACACGCACGACTTTGTCGTCGTTCGGGCCTTAATACTAAACAGTGCGATTACAATAGGGTCCTACGCGGACGACTTCGTCGTCGCTCGGGCCCTAATAAGTTTAAGAGTTTTGGTGCATTTCAGAATGAGAGGGAAGAGGTTGATGCAGGACTGAGATTTGCCCAGAACTAATGTCCCCCTTAAACCCTGTCTCCTAAAACTTATATGTATATATTACTAAATAGCTTTTGTAATTATATTGTGGTGACAAAGTAATCACTGCTTGGATTATGTTCAGAGACAACATTACTTTGAGATAATGAAACACTGCATTTTTGCACCTTGCTGGACTCACAGTGTAGTTGTCGGGATGGATGGCAGACACTCAAAATGCAAGACTATGACACCAGAATCCCTCAATCACACCCAGACTCCTATCTGTGGTTAGGTTTAGGCAACTAAAGCACTCTGGTGAAGTTTAGGGAAAGACTGTTATTTCAGTTAAAGCTCATAAAATCATTACTGCTAAGGGCTAAAGAAATACAAGGCTCAATATAGCTGTGACTCTCAGTCAGCCTGGCTACAATCCTGGAAAGAAACCTGGGGTTGTTCTTATTTTCTTCAATTAAAGATGAGTAACAGTTTGCTCTGGCATTGCGGAGGCCCCCCTTATACGTTTTGAGACTGTCTGCCCAGATCAAACGAGATTCTTCCAGTTTGGTTAATCGCCAATTCCTTTCAAATTTCCGCTATATTTGTTTTAACGGGTTTGAGAGTTATATCAAGGAGCGAACTTGAAGAAAAAAAATATTCTGAGATTTTGAGAATAAAGTCTTAATATTACGAGAAAAAATTCGTAATATTACGAGAATAAAGTCGTAACTGAGAAAAAAGTCATAATAATACGAGAATAAAGTTGTGATATTACGAGAATAAAGTAGTAATTTAATGAGAAAAAAGTCATAATATTATGAGAATAAAGTCGTAATATTATGAGAATAAAGTCGGAATTTAATGAGAAAAAAGCCATAATATTACGAGAATAAAGTCGTAGTTTTTAAAGAAATAACCAACAACAAACAGAATGGGTTAGAAGATGAACCTGCTTGTGGCAGCTGCTCTTTGTCTCAGGTGTGTTGCCTCGACACACACATTTGGAGGCAGGGCCGGAGTGGGACTCATTTTCAGCCCTGGACTTTCATGCCTCAGACCGGCCCACTTTAGATCACGACCTATTATAACTTTACATGTTAAGTCTACAATAGCGTGCTGTTCTCTAAAGCCTTGTAATTCAGTGTATTTTCTAAAATATTTCCAATTCAGTAAGGGTTGCTTCACAATGTAGATTTATTTCAACATGAGTGCACATCTTCAACATTATTCTTAACAACACAACATCCTTTTCAACAATATCAGAATCTATATTCTGTTCAAATAAGTAGTGCCCACTCTGGACTTGTGGGCTCATGGCTGGTGCTTGGTGCTGGATTTTGCTTCTGAGGGGCTACAAGACAAAGTTTCCCAGTTATGTGGCGTCGCATCATACTATTATTTAAATTATATAATGTTATATGTTACAACGCCACACAATTCATTGACTTGATAATTAATTAACTTGAACAGATGCAGCTACTGACCTCCGTGGAGCCGTTGTCTTGACCTCCGGTGCTGCAGGGATTTCAGCATTCTCCGTCCACTCTTCTGATGAGAAGGTGTGTTGGTGGTCGATTCCACAAATCGTTGGAGATGTGCGCATAATCAGACCCCCACTGCAGAGCACCACGGAGCCGGTGTCTCCACCTGACCAATTCAGCTGCTGCAGAGACATCAACTTCATCCGTGCCCTTTGTTAATGAAGAGGCGTGTCGGTAAACGACTCCAAAATTCATCGCCGGAGATGCGCGCATAATCGGAGTGCAGCTCACGCAGCCGCACGGAGCCAGTGTCTCCACCTCAGAGGGCGCCAGTGAAGGCAGCCCAGGGATAGCGATAGCAGCATATGTGATACCCAGTGCCATGACTGAACACCGGCCCAATTAAAAAAAAATAACTGAACACCGGCCCTCACCAGACCGGCCCACCGGGCCTGGCCGGTGTTCAGTCATGGCACTGGAGGAGGAGGAGGATTTTGAACTGTGTGCGATGTGTGATGGGGAGCCAGTGTAGGTTTTAGAGGACGGGGGTGATGTAGTCTCAGGAGCGGGTGTGGGTGAGCAGGCGGGCAGCGGAGTTCTGGATGTATTGAAGTTTATTGAGGAGTTTAAATGATGAGCCATAGAGGATGCTGTTGCAGTAGTCCAGTCTGGATGTGATAAATGCGTGGATGAGGGTTTCTGCAGCAGAGAAGGTGAGTGAGGGGCGGAGACGGGCAATGTTCTTGAGGTGGAAGAAGGCAGTCCTGGCGACGTGATTGATGTGGTGGTCAAATCTTAGCTGGCTGTCGAAGATGATTCCTAGGTTGCGGGTGTGTGGTGAGGGAAACAGAGTGCAGTTATCGAAAGTGAGGGAGAGGCTGTGGGTGGCTTTGGTGCGGGATGTGGGGTCAATGATGATTATGTTCGATTTGTCACTGTTCAGCTGGAGATAGTTTGTTTGCATCCATGATTTTATTTGAGTGAGACAGTTGGTGAGTGTGGAGTGGGTGGTGTTGGTAATGGCTTTGGTGGAGATGTACAGTTGGAACTTGTCGGCGTAGCATTGGAACTGGAGGCCGTGACGATGGATGATCTTGCCAAGGGGGAGCATGTAGAGGATGAAGAGGAGGGGACCAAGCACCAACCCCTGGGGGAGGTGCAGTTGTTTTTACTGATGAACTGGTGTCGTTTGGTGAGGTAGGAGGGAATCCAGGAGAGTGCTGTGCCAGTGATGTGGAGAGATGATTCCAGTCAGGAGAGCAGGATGGAGTGATTGATGGTGTTGAAGGCTGCTGTGAGGTCAAGGAGGATGAGAATGTTGAGGTGTCCGGAGTCTAAGGAGAGGAGGAGGTCGTTGGTGACTTTCAGGAGGGCTGTTTCAGTGCTATGTTTTGAACGGCAACTGGA
This sequence comes from Epinephelus lanceolatus, assembly GCF_041903045.1. NCBI lineage: Eukaryota > Metazoa > Chordata > Actinopteri > Perciformes > Serranidae > Epinephelus > Epinephelus lanceolatus. Next base: position 1,642,244 of record NC_135744.1, read on the forward strand.
TTGGAAAGATTTGAACAGGTTATTGGAGGTGAGGTGGGTTCTGAATTGTGAGGCAACAGCACGTTCCAGGATTTTTGACAGGAAGGGGAGATTGGAGATGGGGCGGAAGTTACTTGGATTGTCAGGGTTTAAACCGGGTTTTGTGATGATGGGTGTGATGGCAGCCAGTTTGAGGGTTTGGGGGACGGAACCAGAGCTGAGGGACATGTTAATAATACTAGTAACGAGTGGGGAAATGACAGGGAGGCAGTCCTTAATGAGCTTGGATGATATGGGATCCAGAGTGCAGGTGGAGGTTTTTATTCCGGTCATGATGGTTGTTAACTGTGCTGGGGATACTGGAGAGAAGTAGGACAGGGGCTGAATGGTGATGGGTGGTGAGGCAGGTGGGGAGATGGGAGGGATCCTGGAGGTGTTGAGGTTACTGTAGATGGTGTTTATTTTTGTTTGGAAGTATGTTAAGAAGGATTGGCACTTCTCAGTGGTGAATGATGAGGAGGTGATGTCATGGGGTTTGAGGAGGGAGTTTGTGGTGGAGAACAGAGCCTTGGGGTTGTTGGAGCCAGAGTGGATGAGGTGAGAGTAGTGGGTGGACCGGGCAGCGTTGAGTGCATCTTTGTATTGTTGTAGGTGGTCGGTGTAGGCTAGGAGGTGAACTGATAAACCGGTTTTCTTGCAGAGTCTTTCAAGTTGTAGTTTCCGGGTCTTCATTTGGCTAAGTGCGGGGGTGTACCAAGGGGCAGAGTGAGTGAATGAGACGGTTTTTGTTTTGGTGGGGGCGAGTTGATCCAAGCAGGAGGAAAGTGTGTCATTGTAGTAGTTTACCAGGTCAGCAGGGTCATCAGACAGCGGGGAGGTGAGGCAGACAGACAATGGGTGAGTGAGGTTGAGAGAGCTGAGGGAGAGAGAGATTTCTGAACGTAATGGTCTGGTTGTGTTTTGTGGTGGGGATAGGGATGTCTGCGTTCATAGTGATAGCCAGGTGGTCAGAGATTGTGGCTGGATAACTGTTGAATGTTGAGATTAGTGGAGCAGACCAAGTCCAGAATGTGACCACGGTTGTGTGGTGGGAAATTAATGTGCTGGGCATAGGCGTTTCTAGCCCATTTTGGGGGGTGCTGAAGCACCCTAAATTGAATCCCAGCACCCCTAAAATTTGAGAGATTTAAAAAAAAAAAAAAAAAAATTTACTGTATGTCTCTTTTTAACAAGCTAGAAAAGTGTCAAAGCCATACAGTACTTGGTTGCAACGTAATATTTTAACAACAAAAATAGAGCAGCACCCCCTCCCCTTGCCTCAAAAATGGTTTGATCTACCCCATCCCCCCCACCTTTCCCCGACTTGGGCTCTGAGCGCTCTATCTGCACAGAGCAGTGCGCTGCCTTCCAGAGTGGGTGATATGCAGTAGTGGTCTAAGTACCTGGCTTAAATCAGGATATGTGGCACATTTCCTAACTTCTACCACTCAATACCAACTTATTATTATCATTACCAGTCCTCATTTTTGCTGCATTTAATCATAGGCCACTGTCCATGTTGTCAGGTAGGAGTTAGCTGACATTTTTTCTAGCTACAGGTGGTCAGTACCACTGTCCTCTGTTTGAATTGGAATGAGAGAAGCTAGCTGTTGTGTCATGTGCATGTGTTAATATTAAAGCCATAGGCGTAGGATTGGGTAGGGATGGTAGGGACACGTCCCTACCAATATTCAGCCCCTTCTGTATTGTCCCTATCAATATAAACACTGGCTGTCAGCGTCCTCTCAATATGGTACACAAAGGGTTAACAATCGTTGGTGTCTACCATACGTCCCGCCTCTAACCTCGTATTGCTCATCGATTGGCTCTACCCTTATTTTGGTAAAGTGTGATTGGTCCTCCCCAGCGCCACTCTCTCCACTGACTTTGTGGGTGCGCGTCACCATACAGTTCTCGGCACTTCATAAGGCAACGACACATACACGCGCGTCACCGTTAGCGCTCCACACTGGAGCGCCGAGTGTGAACGGTGAGTCGGTTGGTTCAGTAAATAAGCTAAACAAACACCTGTTGATATTAGGCTAACTGAATGGCGTTCCTTGGCAACTCTTTGCTAGATAATGAGATGCTAACGAGCTAATACTAGCTGAGCTAAGTATGGCAACTATTAGATCAATATTATATGCCAGAGAACATGAAATTCCACCTCACATGATCCATCAGCAATCATAGATGTCATGTAGTGATGACACAGTTCAAATTAATGTTTGTAGTAAGGTGAGATGATAGAAACAGTCTGAATAAATACAGTGTAAACACTATAAATAATTGTAAGTGTAAGTGCAACATTTTGCACACAGTTGTATTATAATGGTTTTGGAGCATTTACATTTTTGTTGATTTACTTTATTTATGTTTAACATGATGAAGCTGCCTAACTTGTGTTGACATTATGGCTGTTCTTTAGCCTATATACATTCAGATGTTGTTTAATGAATTGTAAAACATACAGTATGTTTTCCTCAGGCTACAACAATCAAAATCTATGACTGTTCTCATATCAAATCTCTCATCTCAAATTGTCCCACTGTTCACATGTCTTGCATCAATGTATTTTTTGTCAGATGACAAGTAGTAGAGAGACTGGAGGAGATGGAGGAGGAGAGGCAGGAAGAGAGACAGAAGGAAATGGAAGAGAGACAGGGGGAGATAGAGGAGAGAGCCTCACAGGTGAGATTGAATCGTGAAGGATATATGTTGATAGTGAGATTCAGCATTGTGACTAGGGGTAAGCTAAAATATTGATTCATGCATAATATATGTTTATACCCGATATCAATATCAATTCGGATCACTATTACCAACCCAACTGCAGACTGGTACTGAGGTTAAGCCCTTCGGAGTATACTGTTATTGTTATTATTATAGTTTACCCTGGGAAGCACTTACGGACAGATGTGGTGAAGTTATCAGTGTATATTCATGTAACTGATAACATTAGAGAATACATTAACCAAGACATTCTTGTATTTAGTGTAGATATCTAAATATGCATTATAAAGCAGTGATCAGTTTCACATGATGTGAAATTGCATTAAAAAATCATCAACGTACAGGTCGCTGCCATGGAGCACGTTTATGTTCCGACCAATGTGAAAATCAAACCTACACCCTTGATTAAAGCCAAGGTGCTACTGACTAGCTAACTGACTGGATGCCCATTAACATTATAACTACTATTGTGTGTATTTATTATTATTATTTTGTAGATTTCAAGCACTTTTCTTTTTTGAAGTGTATTTTTATTTATGTATTTGTATTACATAATACAGACAAGAAGGAAAAAGGCAGAGACAAACATTGAAAAAGTCAATTACTGTTAATGTGTTAATTGGGGCGGCAGTGACTCAGTCCATAGGGACTTGGGTTGGGAACTGGAGGGTCGCCTGTTCGAGTCCCCGTCCAGACCAACATATGGAGCGTGGACTGGTGGCTGGAGAGGTGCCAGTTCACCTCCTGGGCACTGCCGAGGTGCCCTTGAGCAAGGCACCGAACCCCCCAACCGCTCGGGGCGCTTCACCAAGGGCAGCCCCCTCACTCTGACATCTCTCCACTTTGTGCATGTATAGGTCCTGTTTGTGCATGTGTGTGTTTTTCGGACCTGTGTGTAATTGACAAGCAAGAGTGAAAACACTGAATTTCCCCTCAGGGGGATTAATAAAGTAAATAAACTAAACTAAACTTAAACTAAATGTTATATGTTGTGCATTTCATTTCAAACAAAAGTCCAAAAAATAAGTCCAAGGTCCATTTTTGGTATTTTTGGTACTCACTATAGGGGGCTGGTTTACTCCAGAAACATACATACTGTTTATGTGTATGTTGAGGAGCTGCTGTATCAAAATGAGTTATCCTCCCCCAGAAATTAGGGTTACGATATGTTTCTTTTATGATTCCAATCCATTCCTCTTTTGCTGTGTAAATGATGGCTGTGACCAGAGGACAGGGACCAGAGAGTTTGAAGGTGAGGTGTTCAAATGAGGGGGCAGGAGGGATGGAGATGGTGTTTGATATTTTTCCTGAAGATGGCAGCAATGCCACCTCCCCAGCCTTCGGTACAGGGTTTGTCCATGTAAGTGGACAGCGAGGTGCCAGTGGAGCTTTGGAAGGAGAATAAGAGTGAGTGGTAGGGGTGTGGCAGGTAAACAGTCATTCACGTGTAGCAATCTGGACAGCGTGTTGCAAGTTAGCCATTAGCTAACATGCCAGTTTGGATGGAGCTCTGAGAAGGGGGGAGCAGTTCCAGAACAGATTAAAATTGTCTATGAAGTTGATATTGTGAGTGAAGCAGGTGGACTGTAACCAGGCTGAGAATCCTTGAAAAACCTTCCGCTCCGTGGGCCGTGGTGGGAATCGGCCCGGAAACTAAAAACTGATTTCCCGCAGCTGGTTAAAAAGTTTAAAACGTCCTTAAAGTAAATTTTTGTCAGTTCAGACTGTCTACGAGCGGTGTCATCGGAGCCAACATGAACAACCACTCGCCTTATGGAAGACGGAAGAAAGCACAGCAGCGCCGGGAGTTTTCTGAGTATGACAGGAACAGTGGACCCAGCGAAACAGTGTGTGGCAGCGTTGAAAAAGCGGACATTTTTGATTATTGAGTCTCCAACTATTAATGTGGCTGGGGAGAAGAGTGGACGAGGAGGTGACGACTGCTGGTTCCCATTGCTTGGGAGAGTGGAGTCTGAGTCAGCGCTGTGAGAAGGGGACGTGGAGTGAGGATTGTCCAGGTTTGCGGAGGGGACAACAGCAGTTGGGCCGGGAGACGGCACGTGTTTGGGCATGGCCTCTTTCAGGAGCTTTTGGTGGGGTGATTGAATGGAGGAAGCCAGCTTTGATGGTGGAGGAGAGTTGTCATTTTTAAGTGGGGGCAAATGATCCTCATCCAGGATGGAAAACATATTGGACAGCTGGAGGGGCTGAGACGAAGGTGAGCTGTGTTGAGGCTTTCCATCTCGAGTACTTTTCCGGACATCAGTCCATGATTTCTCCCGACGGGATCTGGGAGAGGGAGTGAAGTTAACCAGAGCCTTGGGCTTCGCTCCTAGCTGGGACCATTGAGCTGTGGCCGTGATGGCTGCGCTGTTCGGAGACGGGAGGTGGACAGTCGAGTCTAGTTCTCCCGTGGATGTGGACCCAAAGTGACGACCATCGAGTCCATGATCTGTTCCTCTACCCTCAACTGGTACAGCAGTTCCAACAGTTCATCCTCCCTTCCAGCTCGTTGATCCTCTGGCTCAGCCGGTGGCAGCTGTCACAACCAGGCGAGGTGAGTGGAGGCATGTCACGGTGGGGTCGGTGGAAGTTTTCTGGGGAGGAATAAACACAACTGTGGCCAGTAATGGAGTTGAAACAGGTGAAGGGTTATAGTTGTGGTGGTAGCTGTTGGCCCTTGAGGTAAAGAGAGACACACACACCACAGAGGGAGCCCACAGTGGAGAGTAGATTCGATTATAAGGCCATACACACAGATCAGACATGGTTAGCAAGACTTAACGGCGCAGGCCCAAATACTGGGCCTGGTCCGTTGGATCGGCCCCCGGTAAGCTGTGTTGGTGGTCTCGTGTTAGCCCAGTGCTAACAGTGGTTATGCCGTCTGCTGTTTCCCCGCGTGGTGTAGACTCTAATCTGCTGTGAATGTTCCCTCTGCGGTGCTGTGCTCTGCGGTGTTAATCTGCTATTACTATCTTCTCGGTAGTGACGTGCTGGATGTCGCTCTCTTTTTGCAGGAGCAGTTGAACCAACACGGGATGCTTCATGGATACAAATTCATGCATTTGAAATGCATCCAAGCATGTTTGGTAGTGACTCAGAGAACTGTGCGGCACCTGCTAAAAATCCTAGGAGTACAGCTGAGGCAACGGAACCGACTAGTTGTAAAGAAACCAAGTTGTTAATTTACCCATAGACATGAATTTACCTCTTCGTAAGATAAGATAAGATAAGATAAAATAAGATACAATAAAAACTTTATTAATCCCACACTTGGGAAATTCACGTCACAGCAGCTCAAAGCACAGACAGAAAAGGGAGGGTGACAATGTAGCTTGAATAAAAGAAAATTAAAGATTAAAAAATATAAAATGTGTATACAGGATATGTAGACATATAAAGGCTATGTACATATGTACATGTGTATGTATATGTATATATATATACATATATATATACACAAGCCTTAGTAAAAGTAAGGAACTAAATTGAAATTGAATTACTGCACACACAAGACTATTTACAATATATATACACAGTATAATAAAGATATGGGATATAGTCAAGATGGCACCGCCCGAGTGGCAGCTGGTTACAGTAGCTCCGACCCCCAGTGGATGTGCAGTATGTGGTTCTGAGCGAAGCAGTGGCCAGTGTGGCACCGTTCCTGATCTCGTAATTACGAGATAAGGTGTCTAATTTTTTTTTATCCAGTGAATGCAATGCGCTTCCGTATGAAATAACATTATATAATTTAAATAATAATATGATGCGACGCCACATAACTGGGAAACTTTGTCTTGTAGCCCCTCAGAAGCAAGATCCAGCACCAAGCACCAGCCATGAGCCCACAAGTCCAGAGTGGGCACTACTTATTTGAACAGAATATAGATTCTGATATTGTTGAAAAGGATGTTGTGTTGTTAAGAATAATGTTGAAGATGTGCACTCATGTTGAAATAAATCTACATTGTGAAGCAACCCTTACTGAATTGGAAATATTTTAGAAAAATACACTGAATTACAAGGCTTTAGAGAACAGCACGCTATTGTAGACTTAACATGTAAAGTTATAATAGGTTATGATCTAAAGTGGGCCGGTCTGAGGCATGAAAGTCCAGGGCTGAAAATGAGTCCCACTCCGGCCCTGCCTCCAAATGTGTGTGTCGAGGCAATGCACCTGAGACAAAGAGCAGCTGCCACAAGCAGGTTCATCTTCTAACCCATTCTGTTTGTTGTTGGTTATTTCTTTAAAACTTACGACTTTATTCTCGTAATATTATGGCTTTTTTCTCATTAAATTCTGACTTTATTCTCATAATATTACAACTTTATTCTCATAATATTATGACTTTTATCTCATTAAATTACAACTTTATTCTCATAATATTACAACTTTATTCTCATAATATTATGACTTTTTTCTCATTAAATTACTACTTTATTCTCGTAATATCACAACTTTATTCTCGTATTATTATGACTTTTTTCTCAGTTACGACTTTATTCTCGTAATATTACGAATTTTTTCTCGTAATATTAAGACTTTATTCTCGAAATCTCAGAATATTTTTTTCTTCAAGTTCGCTCCTTGGTATAACTCTCAAACCCGTAAGTTAAAACAAATATAGCGAAAATTTGAAAGGAATTGGCGATTAACCAAACTGGAAGAATCTCGTTTGATCTGGGCAGACAGTCTCAAAACGTATAAGAGGGGCCTCCGCAATGCCAGAGCAAATTGTTACTCATCTTTAATTGAAGAAAATAAGAACAACCCCAGGTTTCTTTTCAGGATTGTAGCCAGGCTGACTGAGAGTCACAGCTCTATTGAGCTTTGTATTTCTTTAGCCCTTAGCAGTAATGATTTTATGAGCTTTTTTAATGACAAAATTCTAACTAATAGAGGCAAAATTCAGGACCTCCTGTCCTCAAATGGAACCAATCTGCCCTCAAACACAGCTGTAAGACCTAATATATATTTAGATTGCTTCTCCCCAATTTCTCTTCAAGAATTGACTGCAGTGATTTCTTCATCTAAATCATCAACGTGGCTCTTAGACCCCGTCCCAACTAGGCTACTTAAGGAGGTCTGGATCCAGAAGTGTTAGCCAACTATAGACCAATATCTAATCTTCCCTTTCTTTCACACATCCTTGAGAAAGTAGTCACAGACCAGCTGTGTGATTTTCTTCATGATAATAATTTATTTGAGGAATTTCAGTCAGGATTTAGAGTGCATCATAGCACTGAGACAGCACTAGTTAAAATTACAAATGTCCTTCTGATTGCTTCAGACAAAGGACTCATCTCTGTACTTGTTTTATTAGATCTTAGTGAGGCATTTGACACAACTGACCATCAAATTCTGCTACAGAGACTGGAACACTTTATTGGGCCTATCCTGACCCGAAAAGATGCAGAAAAATTGGTCCACGCTTTGTTTGTTACCTCTAGGCTGGATTACTGTAACTCCCTATTATCAGGTAGCTGTAGTAAGTCTTTAAAAACTTTCCAGCTAATTCAGAATGCAGGGGCACGTGTACTAACAGGAACTAAGAAACAAGATCATATTTCTCCTGTTTTAGCTTCTCTGCACTGGCTCCCTGTAAAATCCAGAATTGAATTTAAAATCCTACTGTTAACTTACAAAGCTCTAAATGGTCAGGCTCCATCATATCTTAGAGAGCTCATAGTGCCATATTATCCCACCAGAACACTGCGCTCTGAGAATGCAGGGTTACTCGTGGTCCCTAAAGTCTCCAAAAGTAGATCAGGAGCCAGAGCCTTTAGCTATCAGGCTCCTTTCCTGTGGAATCATCTTCCTGTTGCGGTCCGGGAGGCAGACACCGTCCCCACATTTAAGACTAGACTTAAGACTTTCCTCTTTGATAAAGCTTATAGTTAGGGCCGGCTCAGGCTTGCCCTGTACCAGCCCCTAGTTAGGCTGACTCACAGTGTGTTCACACAAAATATTCACCTTGCTCTACTCGCGCGAGTTTGATTGCTGGAATATTTGTTTTTACTCGTGACATTCACGCGAGTCATTCACGCGAGCAACAGTGTGTTCACACCGCTAGTAAATGAGACAAGTATGCCGGCCGGAAAGCAAGCTACATCGGTTGTGCTAAGTGGGGCTAATGCTAGTGCTAACTTTGTTGATAGAAACGTACAGCCGATAGTTGGAATCAGTTTTCAAAACTTACCAGGCAGACCAACCTCCTCACTCACTTTCCTCCACGCCAGGTCTTTCTTGGTCCAAAGCTTATAATTTGGGAACGTAACGTCATAACGCTCAGGGTGGCAACAAACAGCTATTATTACCTTGTCCTCCATTTCCGGAACAACGCAGGGCAGTTGTTGACCATTGATGTCACATTGATGTCACATCCAGATGTGGCAGAGAAGTGTGTGAAGGCTACCTGCGTTCTCCATAACCCAGACACCTGCAGTGAGGGCAAGCATCCCAGTCACCGTCGGTGAAGTGGAGCCTGCACTGAATATTAGCACCAAAATAAATATCCATCTGTCTCCGGTGAGTTTTTTGCGTGTGAAAATCAATAAATATTCACTGTATCCGGCAAGTCACATGTCGCCTGAATGGATGTTGTTTACTACAACGAGACAGTGGCAGTTTTTGGCGTGTGAAAATCAATAAATGTTCACTGTATCCGGCAAGTCCCATGTCGCCTGAATGAATGTTGTTTACTACAACGGCAGCAGCATGTCAGTGACGTCGGTGATGACAGGAAAATCTCAACGCTGATAGGCTGCCCCGACACAGCATAAAGCAAATATTTCGTTCGAGTTCAATATTTTGAACTTGCGCGAAGAGACGAATGACGCAAATTTCGCGTGTTTGCTCCATTCACATCGCGCCATTCGCGTCATTCGCGCAGCATGCACAAATTCGCGTCTATTCGTGTCTTTACTTTGACTTTGTATGTAATCTTAGAGCGCAAAAAATTCGCTTCGCGCCCGGTGTGAACACACTGTTAGGCCTAGTCTGCTGGGGGACCTCCTATAATACACCGGGCACCTTCTCTCCTTCTCTCTCTCTCTCTCTCTCTCTCTCTCTCTCTCTCTCTCTCTCTCCCTCTCATGTCCTGTTACTACATCTTGCTAACTCGGCCGTACTGCATGTCACTAACTCAGCTTTTTCCCTGAAGCCTTAGTGCTCCACTGTCTCGCAGGTTAACTCATATCGCAGCGGTGCCTGGATAGTGTGACGTGTGTGGTTGTGCTGCTGCTGTGGTCCTGCCAGATGCCTCCTACTGCTGCTGTTACCATTAGTCATAGTTCTACTGTTATTATACACACATGATTATTGTCACATATGTATACTATCAGATATTTATATATACTTTCAACATATTGTATCACAATAACCAGAATTATAATTATGATATTATTATAATATCATTACTTTAATTAATGTTGTTGTAGGCTACTGTCATTACCGTCTGTCCTGCATCTCTCTCTGTCTCTGTCTCTGTCTCATTGTATCATACGGATTACTGTTAATTATTATGTTGATTGATTGATTGATTGATTGATTGATTGATTGATTCAATGTGGCCCTAATACTCCATTGTAGTATAGCATATTGCAAGACTGCCAAATCTGGTGCAAAACAAATGAAATATGTTGTCAGTCAACACTTTTCTGATTATCAACATTTTTGCAGCTTGTCAAATACTGGCAACATTTCCTCATCATTTCAACACATTACATCATTCCCTCAGCATCACATGTCCCTCAAAAATATATTTGCTATTAGCTGTATATAAACATATTCGCTCAGGCTCCGAGCGACAGCGACAGAGCGATTTTTCGCTCGTCGCTAGAGATGAGAAATCTTATCTGGAGCGGTTTTTCGCTGGGTCCTGTCGCTTGCAGCTCAACGCTGATTGGCTGCTGTAATCCCGGAATTCTGGGGGGTTGCTTGACTGTCATGACATGTCAGCTTCATTAAAAGTATAGCTGCAAATTAAAGGCAACAATAGATGTAAAAAGACACAGACACAATGCATCTGTGATCAGTTCCCTAATTTAATTTTAACAATTTTTTCAATCTTCTCCAATTTCTCGTTTTATTTTATGGAAGTGATCAATGTAGGCCCTAAGTGCACTTGTCCTAGAGCCGCCATGACGGTTTTTATAATGCAAATAACTCTGTTTAGATAAAACTTTCGTTTCCAAATATTTATTTGAAAACGAAACCATTCATACTGTCAATAAAAAAACATTTTGTTAATAATAAAAAACGAATGTAATCTCAACAGTGACCGCGCCTGCCGGCGGGACTGTGGCGCTTGGAGGGGTGCTGTAATCCTGGTGGTCCTAGTGTAAAGCACCACGGACAGCGCCGATGCATCTATCGCTGTAGCTCAGAGGCTCTGATGCCTGAGTCAGAGCATGTGAGCGGAGTTGGAGCTGGAGCTGCCTCAACCATAGGTTATTGGTAGGAAGAAAAATGGCTGCTGAAAAAACTGTCACTGTCAACTGCCTCCAAGCACCGCAACGATCTGCCATCGTATGTAACTTCATTGTTTATGCTGCCCGTGTGCTCAGAAGCACACAATGAATGCATTTTTGAGTAAGTTATGATAAAATAAAATAAAAAAATATTATTAGTCCTATAGAAGAGGACTGACAACCTCTCCAATGTCTCATGTCAATTAATTAACACTATTTGTCGGCTTTTTATAATGCCTTTTTTTTTTTTTTTTGCTGCTTTTTTTTTTGCTACTTTTTTGTTGCTTTTAATTTACAGCTATACTTTTAATGAAGCTGACATGTCATGACAGTCAAGCACCCGAAATACCCTGATTGCTTCAATGACGTCATCAAAGCGAAAAAGCAAGTGTGTTGATTTCTGCCACATTGACGAGCGATTGCAACTGAGCAATGAAGCGATATCAAATTAAAAGCCCCTTATAACCTCGGTTCAGAGAATCCCTCCATTTTCTAAAAAGGCTTTTATTGTGAAACATTTCTAGGAACTTATTGAGGAGGATTCAGTGACTTCTATGTTTGTGTACGGTACTTCAAATGGAGCTCCTGCCATCTGCTGGCGCTTTTTAGGTGACTACAACAACATTTCGGCTGGCACATGAACAACTACAGTCACTGAAATAATAGTAAAAGTAATTAAATAGGACAAGAATAACCCAATGACATCACACACGTCGTGAAAGACGACTGCGGATAATTGGCGTGTACCATCGTGTAGTCTGTCGTGTCTGTCGGCAAAGTCACGGCACAATTTTATGACTCCACAATTGTGTAATGTGACATAGTGACTTTCAGTGACTGCAGCTTGTGCATGAGAGGGGGAGGGGCTGCTGAGTGCTCAGAGGGGTGAGCGGAGCACAGAGCTTTCTTCAGAGCTGCTTTTCTGAAGCAAAACAAAAGTTTACATATTCTAAAAAAAGAGAAAACATTGCATGTCCTGCTAAGTGACTATCGCACATGCGCACATCGCAATGGCGATGTTCAAACGATATATCGTGCAGCCCTAGTCTCAACACATGTTAGGCTGACCCAAGCCAGGGTAGGACACCGTGTCTTGTTATTACTCTTCTGCCTTTAGCAGTGGTGATGATTTCATTGTTCACGAAATTACGGCTGCATACCTTTTTGCATTAGGTCACCTAAAACCCTGTCCTCCTGTTGTGTTTTGGAAATAGGTGGAAGCTGAAATTGCTGTTGTACTGACTGAGACGAGAATTAAAAATGTATGCCAACCCCTGGCGAATCCAAAAGTGCACTGTACTTGCAAAGAACCCCCTTTAACCCCCCCACAGCACCACCCAGTAGAAGAGGAAGCCACAGCAGTAGCAACAGTAGCAGAAGTAGAAGAGGAGACCGGCCACTAATGCATACAGTAATATCATAATGTTAGAATAACATTCAACATGCTGTTAAAGTTATTTTAGTATGATTGTTTTTGACCACAGATACGTAACAGCGCTGTGCTAACCCATGATTGAATTTGCCACGTTAGCTTCAGTAGCTGTATGGAAAGTCAACTCATTTAATGCCAATGGTAAGCTAGCAAGTTAATGTGACTGACTAACCAGCTATTTAGTTACAATATGACATAACATGACTAAAGGTAATGTGAATAAGACTTTCATATATTTCCTCGTCTGTAAACATGGTTTCTGCCTCAGTCATGTCTGATAAACTTTTATCAGCAATGAATGACCCCCATGGTACTTCACAACGTCATCACACTTCTTGTGTGATTGTTTTATAACAGAAATGACGCAATGTATGTTTAAAACTACAGAAAATACTGACCACAGTTAACCCTATGTGCCCAAGCGACGCATAGTGCGTCCAAATTCACACCTGTTCTTCTCTATGGATTTTCACCAGGGCTGTACCCAAATATTCGGATATTCGAATATTCGTTTCTATGGGTAGGTATTCCTTATGAAAATTTGGTATTCAATATTCGTTTTTTTATTTACTTTTTTTTTCACATATTTTTTTGGTGTTAAATGTAGTCTTTTTGTTGTTGGTAAATGTAAACTTCTAAATTGCATTGTTAAAAATGTGAAAATAAAGTATAGCCTACCAACTGAGCTTGTGCGCACGGCACACTTGAGCGCATCCTTCTGAGGCTGTGGATCAATGCCAAGTTTTACCACTTTATCACTATTCCCCCTAACTTGTAGCTGTTTTTTCGTTATCTTCTGAATTTAATATGAATTATGGAACCGTTTTTTTTGTACAATAAATTATTGTTTAAAGTTTCAACAAGTTTCTTTTGGAGTGCGTGACACAAGTGTGTTTTGAAAACGACTGTGGACTGTCATGACAGTAATAGCCTAATGATTATAATAATAATGTCAAAATATTATTTACAGACTGATTTAACAGACGATCACTGCTGCCCGACCTGCAGGTCCATTTGCAGTTCCCATGGGTTATGGGTCAACCCGCGCATCACTAATCAGCTCAGTCTATAAAGGCTGTACACAACAGTAGGCTATAGACATTATATTCTATTCAGGCCGGCAGAACCAGCAGCGCATCTGCTCTACAGTGCACAGCACTGCTGACTAACCATTTTATTGCAGCACAGAGTGTCTGCCAGCAACCAATTACTTGCAGAGGTTTCCTACAACCTGTTTCAACGGTTCCGATTTAATCAGAAGACAAATTAAACAGGATGACTAGCCAATGTGAAAATCAACAGAAAGCATAGAATAATGTACTGAAGGAGACTGTTGTGCCATCACATTTTTTTGTGGTTTGAGAGCAAAGATCCGGTCGCCACTGTGCAAAACTCCGCAATACAATTAGGTCCGAAAAACCCCCAGAATGTCCTGCTCACTGCACATCTTGGTCACAGTTACTTAACCAAATTTTGGAGAATTTAATCAAAACTAAAATGTAGCCTGTGTTATTAGATTTTTAAAAGTCTCAAATGTATCAGTGTTGGCCTCAAACATCCGGTATTCAGGGACTTCAGCTGTGGGATTTGGAAAACAAGACTATGTTGGATTGATGAGAGCTGGTGATCAAACCATGGCTGAACACCTAGTGATAGTCCCAATGTAGCACCTTATCATTTGTAGCTCTACTCAAATTGAGTAGAAACACTTTCCCAGTAACTGTCCTCTTCATTTCCCTGCCTTTATTGTACTAAGTAAGTGCCTCTTAAACCATGACAGACATATTAGAAATGATGACATTGGTGCAACAATGGAACTAGTCTGACTGCAGCACACGATTATTTTAACTATTGATAAATATGAAGCTATTTTTTTGGATTGTTTGGATTGATTTGTGAAATATCCAAAAATAGTAAGAGAAAAATTACTGATTCTCAGATCAGATTGTTTTTGTATCAGCTAACCCAAAGTCCAAAACCAAAAAAAGCTGAGAATGCCAGATTCAGGTGTTTTTCTTCAATGAATGTCATTTTGGGAAATACAATTATTCCTTCTGTTTGATGAGAAGATTGATGCTACTCATATATCTGTACTTCAGGTTACAGATAAATACAGAAGACGCCATTTTGGTGCCAGAAAAGGAAGAATGCCTAAATGGTTTATTCTAAGTCCTTCCCTATTCCTATTACTCAAATAAAAAAGCTGATTCTGATATGAAGCTACAACAAGCAGACATTTGGCTTAGCTTAGCATAGAAACAGGGCTAGTGTGGCTTTGTCTAAAGGCAACAAAATCCACCTACCTACAGGTAACATGTTCATCTTCATTGTTTATTCCATCCAAAAGCCAAGATGTACAAATGACACATGGTGGTTTTATGGGGGTTACGTATTAGACTATTTCTTGGCTGTGCATTCCTTACGTCTCAGTGGGTTGCCTGGCAACCTCACAGTGACAACAGTAGTCCGGCACATGGATTAAACTAACGGGATATAATGTATGAATTAGTGAGCTTTGCTGGTAGATGGATTTTTAAGGCTTGGACAGAGTCAGTCTTGCAGTTTCCTCCAGCTTCCTCCTTCCATTCATAATGCTAAGCTAACCAGCTGCTGGAATAAGCTCAAATTATCAGGATGAAGCTACAGCATCATCATATTGATCCTCTCATCTAATGCTCACAAAGAAAGCAAATGTATTTCTTAAAAGTTATATCGCTTAAAATCATTGACTGATTCTCAAAATGGTTGCTGATCAACTTAATCAATGTTTTGTTTCATCACAAACTGAAACTAAGAAATGGACTGTTGTTCAAAGGTGTAGGCTACCATAGAGGGTTATGAGTCATATTACAACTAGTGGGCCCTTGCTTTCTCTGTGAAAAGTGCTGCTGGTGACTCTTCCAGGCAAGAAGCACAATAGACCCGGATAATTAGCGGAGCAGGGCTGACACCCTATTGTTTCTCTGCTGTTTTATTTGGGATTTAAGCCCTGTTGAAACCCTATTGTTTTTGCCTTAATTTCTTTTTTCCTTTTTTTTTCAATCGATATGTTTTTGCAACCCCATGAGATGGAACATTGTGGACACATGAAATTTTCTCCAGTGATTGGACATTGTGTGCAAATGTTGCTCAACAAATCATCACCAGACGAGGCTTATGAAATGTTATCAAAGTTTGTTAATATCTCATTGGGTTTTGAGGTACCAGCAACATACACTGAGAGTTTCATTTAAATAGACAACTAAGGGGCGCAAAAATGCAAAAAAAATTAAATGAATAAATACATTTAAAAAATACACAACACAAATCTGACTATACAAAACAGAAATTCATTTTCCAATCATTACCAAACTTGCATGATTTGTCAAATGATAATGTTGCAATGCCTCCTATTGACTTAAACACGTGGTTCAACAACATTTTGATTTTTATGAAAAACACATTTTTGACATCTCCTAAACTGTAGGTCCAATTTGTACCACATGTTCTGTGGTACATTACAAAGCTTATCAAACATTATCAAAAGATTATTGATATGCGTTTTGAGGATATTGATGAATGAACTTTAAAAGAGGCCTGGTTCAGCACATAAATAGATCTAATTCCACAACCGTTTGGCCAATTATCAGAAGCCTTGTAGGATATCTTAAATTATCATGTTGAACCATGTGTGCAAAATTATTTTGAAATCACTCAGTAGGGGGTGCCAACAGCTCCAAACAAGTGCATTTGCCTTGTGCAAAACCTTGGCTGTAAATCAGTGACAGCTTGTATAAATGTCACCTATCTCGGTGGATATTTTTGACTAAGCCATTGAAGCATGTCCTCAAAAGCTTTCTGCAATTGACCAACAGGAAGTGACAGTGTTGCCAAAGAACAGCTTGGTGAGGCACAGATTTACATGTAAATGAATGAGCATCTGCCGGTCATTGTAAAAACCTGCTGGTTATTTTTAATGTAGGCGTCATAAACTGTCAAAGGTCCTGATCCTATCCAGCTTTTAAATTCTAAAGGTTTGTGCTGGCTCGAACACTGGAATCGCTGCTTGCAGCTATATTTTAATTCTGTTTCTGGTGTAATACTTTTTAAAGGAACCTTTGTCACTGAAACTGATCAAATTTCTGTCTCCAACATATATTGGCCGCATTTCCCAGATCGCTCTTAGCGCTAAGAGCTTCTTAAGAACACTCTTAAGCCTCCTGTGAAAGAAAAACGCGTTTCCCAGATCGCTCTTAGCTTAAGAAAATCCTTCATTAAGAAGGAGTTGTAAGATCGAGCTGTCCCACTCTTAACAGTCTTAGCGACCAAACGCTCCCAGATCTAGCCGCGTCAGGCAAATTATTATTACACTAGGACACAAAGTAATTCAAAGTGCTTTACAGAACAAGAAAATGCATTAAAATCACAATACAAAATAAAAACATAAATAATCATAAAATGAACTTTAAAAGAGAAGAGTGCAGATAAGATCCTTTCAGTCATATGCACAGTGAAATAGAGCTGTTTTGAGCCTAGATTTGAACACTGTCAGAGTAGAGGCCTGTCTCACATCTTCAGAAAGACTGTTCCAGATTTTAGCATAAAACTGGAATCCTGATTCCCCATGTTTAGTCCTGACTCTGGGCACCAGCAGGAGGTCCTGAGGTCTGAGGTCCTCAGAGTCCGAGATGGTTCATATGGCACTAACATGTCAGAGATGTACTTTGGTGCTAGGCCGTGGAGAGACTTGTACACAAGCAGAGCTGCTTTAAAGTCTATTCTCTGAGCCACAGGAAGCCAGTGTAGAGACCTGAGCACAGGACTAATGTGCTCGTACTTCCTGGTTCTGGTCAGGACCCGAGCAGCAGCATTCTGGATGTACTGCAGCTGTCTTACGGCCCGTTTGGAGAGGCCAGTGAGCAGGCCGTTACAGTAGTCTAACCTACTAGAGACAAATGCATGGATCAGTCTCTCCAAGTCAGGTTTAGACACTATAACTTTGATTTTGGCAATGTTTTTTAGATGGTAAAAAGCTGCTGATGTTATTGATTTGATGTGGCTGTTAAAGTTCAAGTCTGAGTCCATTATTACCCCAAGATTTCTAACCTGATTTGTAGGTTTTAGAGAGAGAGACTGGAGGTGACTGCTGACACTTTCTCTTTGTTTCTGTGGACCAAATACGATGACTTCAGTCTTGTCTGAATTTAGCTGGAGAAAGCTGTTTTGCATCCACACACTGACTTGTTGGATGCAGTGACAGAGAATCCACTGGTCCATATTCACCTGCTGTCAGTGAGACATAGATCTGAGTGTCGTCTGCATAATTGTGGTAGGACACATTATTACTTTGTATTAACTGGCCTAAAGGCAGCATGTAGAGATTGAACAGAAGGGGTCCCAGGACTGACCCTTGGGGCACCCCACAGGTCAAGGCCATGTGGTCTGAGACACAGTTACCAATTTCAACAAAGTACTTCCTGTCTTCTAGATAGGACTTCAGCCAATTTAGGGCAGTGCCAGAGATGCCCACCCAGTCCTCTAGTCTCTGTGAAAGGATCTTATGATCGACAGTGTCAAAAGCAGCACTCAGATCTAGCAGGACTAAAACTGAGACTTTGCCTGCGTCAGTGTTCAGGCGGATGTCATTTGTCACCTTAATAAGAGCAGTCCCAGTGCTGTGATGGGGTCTAAAACCTGACTGGAAAACATCAAAGGAGTTGTTTTTTAGGAGAAACACACTAAGCAAGGAGATGAACGGAGCCCCTAAAGTCCCCAAAAAAAGAAAAAAAAAAACTATCTTGTGCTCTCGAGTTAGCTTATCTCGTGCGCACGAGATACTAACAGCATACAATTATTTCCCACGCTGAACTGGACTGGACTGGACAGCAGCCGGCAGTCATCTAGTGGTCACACTGTATAGATTTATTAGGCTACATTATAATTCATTATTCGTTATTAGTGAGGATCATTTTAGATGTTGCTTACTGTTTATAGCCTGTACTATTTACAACATCAGCATATAGTTTGTATTCACAAAATACAGTTTGATAGTCAAGCGGATGTGCTGGAAAACTTGGCAGAGAGCCAATGCTGCCTGGCTGCGCTGTAACATAACCTTGTCTATAAATAGTACACAGCCATGGTACTGACTCAGACAGTGACCTGTCTGAGCTTTCAGCGTGGGAAATAATTGTATGTCGAGCGCACGTTTTTATGAGAGGCCCTTTGAGACATAATTCATACTTGGTTTCACATGTAACATTATACTCTCATACATACACCACTATACTCTTACACAAACACTACTATACCCTCTTACATGCACAATCATACTCTCATACATACACCACTATACTCTTACACAAACACTACTATACCCTCTTACATTTATCATCATGTTTTCTTTTCTTTACTGTCATACTCTTAGTGTAACAGAGGATAATATTATATGTATGTAAATATGATAGTATCTACATGAAAGTAACAGTATATGTAAAACAAAGTTCTAATATATGTATGAGAGAATAATAATATATTTGAAACAGAAAAATAGCATATGTAAGAGAAATTAGTTGTACATGTGAATGCAAATAATCATGTGTAAGAAACAAAATGACAGTGAATGTAAGACAGAATGATAGGGTGTGTGAATGAGAATAGTTGTTTGTGTGACAGAGTTTGATTGAAACGGAAGGGAGTTTGATTGAAACGGAAATAAGACTGAATTCTCAGTTCTTGATTGGTTATTTTTGATGAAGCGAGAAGAAGGCCCGCCTTCCCAATCATAATATGAAAAGATGGCGGACCTTGAGCGACTCAGTGAAGCTGTTGGCCCATAGGCGTTTCTAGCCCGTTTTGGGGGGTGTTGAAGCACCCCTAAATTGAATCCCAGCACCCCTAAAATTTGAGAGATCTTAATTTTTTTTTTTTTTTTTTACTGTATGTCCCTTTTTAACAAGCTAGAAAAGTGTCAAAGCCATACAGTACTTGGTTGCAATGTAATATTTTAACAACAAAAATACAGCAGCACCTTTCCCCGACTCGGGCTCTGAGCGCTTTATCTGCACAGAGCAATGCACTGCCTTCCAGAGTGGGTGATATGCAGTAGTGGTCTAAGTACCTGGCTTAAACCAGGACATGTGGCACATTTCCTAACTTCTACCACTCAATACCAACACATTATTATCATTAACAGTCCTCATTTTTGCTGCATTTAATCGTAGACCACTGTTCATGTTGTCAGGTAGGAGTTAGCTGACATTTTTTCTAGCTACAGGTGGTCAGTACCACTGTCCTCTGTTTGAAATGGAATGAGAGAAGCTAGCTGTTGTGTCATGTGCATGTGTTAATATTAAAGCCATAGGCATAGGATTGGGTAGGGACAGTAGGGACACGTCCCTACCAATATTCAGCCCCTTCTGTATTGTCCCTACCAATATAAACACTGGCTGTCAGCGTCCGCTCAGTATGGTACACAAAGGGTTAACAATTGTTGGTGTCTACCATACGTCCCACCTCTAACCTCGTATTGCTCATCGATTGGCTCTACCCTTATTTTCCCCAGCGCTGCTCTCTCCACTGACTTTGTGGGTGCGCGTCACTGTACAGTTCACGGCAGTTCGTGAGGGAACGACACATACACGCGCGTCACCGTTAGCACTCCACACCGGAGCGCTGAGTGTGAACGGTGAGTCGGTTGGTACAGCAAATAAGCTAAACAAACACCTGTTGATATTAGGCTAACTGAATGACGTTCCTTGGCAACTCTTTGCTAGATAATGAGATGCTAACGAGCTAATACTAGCTGAGCTAAGTTTGGCAACTATTAGATCAATATTATATGCCAGAGAACATAAAATTCCACTTCACATGATCCATCAGCAATCATAGATGTCATGTAGTGATGACACAGTTCAAATTAATGTTTGTAGTAAGATGAAATGATACAAACAGTCTGAATAAATACAGTGTAAACACTATAAATAATTGTTCCTTCAGTGACAGTCTTCAGCAACCACGGTGTGTGAAGGAGAGACTTAGGAGAACAGAGATCCACTGCTGCCAGTAAAAACACCCAGTAAGAACACTGATTCATATTTATGTAATAGATATTGGGTGTAAGTGCAACATTTTGCACACAGTTGTATTATAATGGTTTTGGAGCATTTACATTTTTGTTGATTTACTTTATTTATGTTTAACATGATGAAGCTGCCTAACTTGTGTTGACATTATGGCTGTTCTTTAGCCTATATACATTCAGATGTTGTTTAATGAATTGTAAAACATACAGTATGTTTTCCTCAGGCTACAACAATCAAAATCTATGACTGTTCTCATATCAAATCTCTCATCTCAAATTGTCCCACTGTTCACATGTCTTGCATCAATGTATTTTTTGTCAGATGACAAGTAGTAGAGAGACTGGAGGAGATGGAGGAGGAGAGGCAGGAAGAGAGACAGAAGGAAATGGATGAGAGACAGGGGGAGATAGAGGAGAGACAGGAGCCTCACAGGTGAGATTGAATCGTGAAGGATATATGTTGATAGTGAGATTCAGCATTGTGACTAGGGGTAAGCTAAAATATTGATTCATGCATAATATATGTTTATACCCGATATCAATATCAATTCGGATCACTATTACCAACCCAACTGTAGACTGCAGGCTGGTACTGAAGTTAAGCCCTTCGGAGTATACTGTTATTGTTATTATTATAGTTTACCCTGGGAAGCACTTACGGACAGATGTGGTGAAGTTATCAGTGTATATTCATGTAACTGATAACATTAGAGAATACATTAACCAAGACATTCTTGTATTTAGTGTAGATATCTAAATATGCATTATAAAGCAGTGATCAGTTTCACATGATGTGAAATTGCATTAAAAAATCATCAACGTACAGGTCGCAGGAGCACGTTTATGTCCCTACCAATGTGAAAATCAAACCTACACCCTTGATTAAAGTCAAGGTGCTACTGACTAGCTAACTGACTGGATGCCCATTAACATTATAACTACTATTGTGCGTATTTATTATTACTATTTTGTAGATTTCAAGCACTTTTCTTTTGTGAAGTGTATTTTTATTTATGTATTTGTATTATATAATACAGACAAGAAGGAAAAAGGCAGAGACAAACATTGAAAAAGTCAGTTACTGTTAATGTGTTAATTGGGGCGGCAGTGGCTCAGTCCATAGGGACTTGGGTTGGGAACCGGAGGGTCGCCTGTTCAAGTCCCCATCTGGACCAAAATATGGAGCGTGGACTGGTGGCTGGAGAGGTGCCAGTCCACGCTCCATATTTTGGTCCAGATGGGGCGTGGACTGGCACCTCTCCAGCCACCAGTCCACGCTCCATATTTTGGTCCAGATGGGGCATGGACTGGTGGCTGGAGAGGTGCCAGTCCACGCCCCATCTGGACCAAAATATGGAGCGTGGACTGGTGGCTGCCAGTTCACCTCCTGGGCACTGCCGAGGTGCCCTTGAGCAAGGCACCGAACCCCCCAACGCGCCTCACCAAGGGCAGCCCCCTCACTCTGACATCTCTCCACTTTGTGCATGTATAGGTCCTGTTTGTGCATGTGTGTGTCTTTCGGACCTGTGTGTAATTGACAAGCAAGAGTGAAAACATTGAATTTCCCCTCAGGGGGATTAATAAAGTAAATAAACTAAACTAAACTTAAACTAAATGTTACATGTTGTGCATTTCATTTCAAACAAAAGTCCAAAAAATAAGTCCAAGGTCCATTTTTGGTATTTTTGGTACTCACTATAGGGGGCTGGTTTACTCCAGAAACATACATACTGTTTATGTGTATGTTGAGGAGCTGCTGTATCAAAATGAGTTATCCTCCCCCAGAAATTAAGGTTACGATATGTTTCTTTTATGATTCCAATCCATTCCTCTTTTGCTGTGGCTCAGCATTTAAATAACCTTTATCAGATTTGATGGTTTAGTCACAGACTTTCCCAAAAAGTGTTGTGCTTTACTTTCACAAATGTGGGAATGAAATTGAGTTAAAACGTACAAAGCAGTAAAATTTATCTTGCCTGGCCGGGCAGCTCTCTGGGTGCTCAGCACCCCTAAACCTCTGATCCTAGAATCGCCCCTGTGTTGGCTTCTGACTGTCCACACAGGCCACTGAGCAGAGCGGAGCGCCTGCGGAGGCTCGTGCACTGCAGCGCTTCAATTCGACGTCTGGACTATTTTTCACGCGAGCTGCGAGCGCTTCTGTCAAGCTGGATAGAGCAGATCGTACCAAACAGGAAGTCGGACACAGAAAAGACGAGATAATCCAGACAATTTTCAAAATAAAATAACAGCACGCAGAAAATACCGTGTTTATAATTTAAAATAACACAACGATGCATAACCGCACACATTTTTCAATACCGTAATCACTTCTTTACAATTTTAATTTTGTGTCACCAAGCCTACAGCCATAAATAAAATGGTCAGAACAATATGCCCTATTCATTCAGTGTGTGGACAGGCAAGGGCGCCGATTGCTGGGCGCTGCACTTCGGTTCCGCGTCCGGTGTGTCCAGGCCATGAAGCGCTGCAGTGCGCAAGCCTCCGTGGGCGCTCCACTCTGCTCAGTGGCCTGTGTGGACAGTCAGAGGCCAACAGCTTCACTGAGTCTCTCAAGTTCCGCCATCTTCTCATATTATGATTGGGAAGGCGGGCCTTCTTCTCGCTTCATCAAAAATAACCAATCACAAACTGAGAATTCATTCTTATTTCCGTTTCAATCAAACTCCCTTCCGTTTCAATCAAACTCTGTCACACAAACAACTATTCTCATTCACACACCCTATCATTCTGTCTTACATTCACTGTCATTTTGTTCCTTACACATGATTATTTGCATTCACATGTACAACTAATTTCTCTTACATATGCTATTTTTCTGTTTCAAATATATTATTATTCTCTCTTACATATATTAGAACTTTGTTTTACATATACTGTTACTTTCATGTAGATACTATCATATTTACATACATATAATATTATCCTCTGTTACACTAAGAGTATGACAGTAAATAAAACATGATGATAAATGTAAGAGAGTATAGTAGTGTTTGTGTAAGAGTATAGTGGTGTATGTATAAGAGTATGATTATGCATGTAAGAAGGTATAGTAGTGTTTGTGTGAGAGTATAGTGGTGTATGTATAAGAGTATGATTGTTAGTTTAGTATCTCGTGCGCACGAGATAGATTTTTTTTTTCTTTTTTGGGGACTTTTGGGGCTCCGTAGACATGTTAAAACAGTGCGCACCATATATATTTTTATCTATTTTATAGATACTTCAGATTGTTTAGCATTAATTGGTGACAGAAAAGAACAAATTTCATTCTGCAGGGAAACGTGTGTCCTTACTGTGCATATGACAATAAACACTTTGAATCTTGAATCTATATGTGTTATGAAGACCCTATGTGTGCTCAAAGCTGTGGCACAAGTTATGCACCGAAATCTGGCGTAAGAAAAATAATAATAAGATGAAAAATAAGTATGAGAAATAACAAGTGTGTTCCTGTGTGTGCTGTGCACATCAGGCACACAAATAAAATTAATCATCATGACTATCATTTATCATGATTTGTCTGCACATATCCCACATCTGCATGCACATATGAAAACCCAAAAAATGCATCAGGGCACAACAGAAACACATCCACCCTCCAAACCTGCGACATTCAGATATCAGGCAACTGACAGGTGTAATTGAGCTCAGCTGGAACCTCATCAAGGGACACTCCACCCACTACTCTATATAAAGGCGTTGTGAAGCCAAACCGTATATGTAAATGCATTTGTGCGTCAGCACTTCAGCCCCCTCGACGTGCTGTCAGACCGGGCTGTCCAAATGAAGTACCGGCTGAGATACAACGCCTCATCAACTAGTGTCTACACACATCTGGAGGGCAACTTGGGGCAATTTCGCCCTCAGCCCGGAGGTGCAGTGCCTAGCTGCACTGCATTTTTACGCAGTGGGGAGCTTCCTGGAGGTGGTGGGAGTGGCCTCAGCAAGGCGTCTATGTTTTTTTGTTTAAATATAATGCATTTCCTCATGATTCTCTTACCAAGACTACTTCTTATTTAGTTGTAGTTCTGTTGTCATCATGAAAATAGGTTTCATTAGAATTATTAGAACACACGTACACACAAGCAACAGGGAATTAGTGCGTTAGGTAGCAGCACTGTGTGTGACTTATGCGCTGATTAAGTGGTGGGTGATTGATTTGCCTGCTCCTGTTAAGAGCTTCTTAAAGAGCAATCTTAAGAGCGATCCTAAGAAGGGCATAAAGAACGCATCTGGGAAACACCAGACCAAAGACGTTCTTAACTGTGCTCTTAAGTAAGATCGCTCTTAACTGGGAAATGTGGCCATTATCTGTATTACCCTTCTTAGTGACTAAGTGGTTATGTGGTGTCTGTCAAAATAAAGGATAAAGAGCTCTTGTAGGATGCTTTTCAAGAATGGGTGGGAAGAACAAATGTCTCACTGGAGGTAATTCTATTGTATTTATTATTTCAGCAAAATGGCAAAGTCACTACTAAGCACTGTTAAACAGCAGAGTAAATCTCCAGGGATGTCTTAAAGTAGTCAAGTAATGCTAAAGGCTCCTTAACAGTGAGTACAAGCAAGGAATTATATAATTTTTATCTTCATATATTCTAATTTATTTTCCAGACACTACCTTCCTTTTTCCCTCTCTGGTTTTTAGAGGGTTAGTGAATCCCTCATCGATCAAAGTGAAGCAACCACAAGTAAAATGTCATATAAATGTATAATGATGCTCCTTAAATGTTCAAAGGTCATGATTATCCATTCATAAATGTCAATGAAGCCTTGTGTGTGTCCCATGCAAGCCTTGTACAGCAAGTGTGTTACCTCAGCTCCAGGTCATCTGAGCTAAAAACGTAAATCACATAACAGAAAACAAACGGGTGTATTTGCTTCTTCATACATCTGTCTCACATATCCTCCCTTCCACTAATCTATTTCAGACAGCATGACTGCATGAAAGCTAAGAGCCTTTTCACTGACTTTGCAATGCTTTTTTTATTGGCAGTAGAAGTGCACAACCTTGGCTATAGATTTTCAAGGTCAGTTAATGATTGGCAAACTACATTAAATGTTGTAAAGAGGCCACAAAACCACATATTGGAGGTCCCTTAACGCCAAAACACACCGGCGCCGTACGACATGCGTCAAAAGAGACGCCCCCATTATTCTCTATTTACAAACCCACACCAGCGGGATGTCGACACGCGTGACATGACGAACCACGGCACTTCTCGCTATTGTCCTATTTTCTAGCGTCGCAGCCCTTGAAAAAGCGCTTCTTATTCAGAGAAAAGCCTATTTTGTACTATTTTTGTACTCCCGTAGTAGCAGCTCTGTTGAAGAGCAGAGAAGAAGGTACCGTCGTTGTCTGGTTGTGGTGGTCGTCCTCCATTGTGTGTTGTCTTTCTCTTCTTGTGTCTTCTTCCTTGTTTTTTGTTCTAATTGGCGGTTGGCAACCAGCTAGTCACATCACCGCCACCTAGCAGAGTGGAGTGTACAATAGAATTCCAGTTGATGCCCCGCAGCATGACGCTTTCTGTAGGCGTTTCTCAATGTCAAGGAAGGATCCTCAAACGGCCGAATTTGAAGGACATTACGTCATCGACCCCCGCCAAAGGACTGTACCAATGTCAAGGATCATTCCGAGTTTCACCAAGGACTGAGTCCTTCTTTCAGAGAAATTGAAGGATGCATGTGTGGATCCTCCGCAGGTATAAAATCCCCACAATGCTTTGCACAGTACACGATTTGCTGGAAGTGAGTGCGGGGCCGCCTCAATGAAACCTGCGCTGCGGAGCTTGGCAGGAGGAGCTTTCGCGGTGAGAATGGCCACAGTAAAGACATTAGAATATGCTGAAGGTCAAAGCATCACTCTTCTGTTTTGAGGTGAACATATTTAAGAGGATTACCCGTTGGTATAATGTACAATTGGCACGATCAGCTGAGTCAGAGCAGCTCAGCTCATCAGATCAGAACTGTTCATATTATTGTAGCGCAGTGTGTGTGGTGACACACAGAAAATATGGATCACTGTGAAATGACAGAGTGTGTGAGTCTGTGTTCATACTGTTAATGATAATTTAGAACTTTTTCAGCTGTTGTCTTTACTCCATTACTCCGCTTACTCTTAAATACGATCCAGAAATATATTCTCCCTAAAAGTCACGTGACTCTGACAGTACTGATGCATGTGTTTAAAACTGTCCAACAACATTGGAGAGTGCCAAAATGATCACAGTAACTGAAACCCCCTCAGTCTGCTGAGGGTTAATGACGATCACATGGGGACACTTATTAGCCTGTTTCATTGTGTATTCACTGAATGCTTGGGAGGACTCTTGCCTTGCCTCTGCAGGATCCTTCCTTGGAGGACACGTCCCCCCAAGGAAGAATCCTTGACTTTGAGAAACACCCCCTGTGTGTGTTGGGGGCAGCACCTGACTCGTGTCAATGACGCCGCCGTCATGTGGCGCTGGCAGTGTGTTTTGGATTTTAGTTTCAGAGAAGCTGACAACAAGTAGCTGATGGTTAAAGCACAACTTTACATTCTCAACAAAATGCATTAGACTTGGTTCAGTTCTCTGCAGTTTGTGGTGAAGAATAACATTAATTTTGCATTCACATGATTGCTTGGTTAAAAATAGTATTCAGCTGACTATTTCTTTCATGTTGTTTACATCTCACTGGCATATTAATTAATACAAATAGGGCAAGCAGCAGTCAGGTGTCAGATGTTAACATTAACACTGGCTGCTTTGCTTCTTTTGCCTGCTGGCCAGTTAGCTATAAGGTAAGCTGCACTGATGCTTATGAAGTTAACCTCAGTATTTAAAGGTCCAGTGTCTAGCATTTAGGGAGGTATATTAGCAGAAATGGAAGATAATGGTCTTATGTTTTCATTTGTTTATAATCACCTGAAACTAAGAATTGTTGTTTTTGTTACCATAACATGAGCCATTTATATCTACATAGAGAGCAGGTCCAAACAGAGTCTACAGTTCTTTCAGTTTCTACAGTAGCATGGAATAGACAAATCAGACACTGGCTCCAGATTTAGGTTTTCATGTCAATCCCTGTAGTTCTCCTACATGCCTGGCACATGGGAGAAATTTCTGTTGGTTGCAATCTCATGCCACTAAATCCTACACACTACTGGGCCTGTAAGTCTTGGACTAAGGATAACAGTGTCCACTCAATGTAGCGACAAATCTAACATTTCAGAGTGCCTTTAAAATTTTAAGTATTGGATTCATTGACAGAAACAGCCATTAGGTCTGTACAGTTATGTACCTTTATGCCTGCTGCTCTTGTGGGGTGAGACTCTGTGCTCTGTGCTCTCTGGCAGCAAACTGTGAAACCAGCGGTGATGCAAGTGTTGCACCCCCAGGTTTTGGGAAGCAGGCCAGTGTCGCCCTGCCCTTGCTCCCCCTCTGGACACAGGCTGAATGGCAGCCCATCTGGAACGTGCCCTCACACCCAGGCCGGCAGTCCTGAAGGCAGTAGGAGGTGCCGCGAGGGACAGCAAGGGTGGTTGGCAGGCAAGGTTTGACTGGGCTACTCTGATGCTGGAGCGCTGCAGGAGCAGGATACTGCCTGCCATCAGATAGGCAATGCCCAGACAGAGCAGAAGCATCTGAGCCCGCTTTAAGAGGCAGTGCAGTCTGTAGAGGGGCGCCATTATCCTGTTTACTGTCTCTTACCTCAGTGAAAGGCCATTTCATGGATCAGCAGTAAGGAGATCTGTAACCTACTTACAACTTCACGATCTTAGAAAGACCTGCAGCATCTGGTAATGTTGTAGACATTGTATCTTGGTCCTTCGTCACAACAGAGTCCAACAGCAGTGGTGGAACAATGGATATGCCACAAAAAAGAGGTTTAATATCCAAGGCTGTGGTCACCGACTTCAGGATAATCATGGGGAAAAGCTAGAGCACAAAAACAGAAAAGCACAGAGTTGAAGCATGAGTGTATTTCTCTGTATGTGAGCACAATCTAATGGAACAGAACTATATGCCTGGTGAATTAAATGCACAGCTCATGCTGACATATGGGCTTCTGTTTCTGTCTTGCAGCATCTTGAAACACATCCCTTGGTGTCTGCTGCTTTGTTGCTTTCATTCCTGCAATTTGTTTTCAGTTCAAATCCTGCCTCAAGTTGTACTCTGCAATTCCTGTAATTCCTGTTTCATCTGGTGGTGCTTTCCTATCACATTCATTTTTTTTTAAAGAGGGAAGTTAGAAAATGACACCAACCTTCACTAATATGACTTTTGAAGGGGTTGCCTTTCAATGCATAGATTTTATTCAATCCCTGCACAGTCCGATTATATTTATTTGAACACTGATATTACCCTAGTCTCAGTTAACACACTCAAATGACATCATGGGATGAAAAAAATCTGTGTGGAGAGCATTATGGGTGCTTATGAAATGGGGATTATTGCAGCAGTATGCTGACAATCTGTAGAAAGATTAATAGATGATGACTAAAAAACATGCAAAGATGACAATTTTGAAGATGTCTGGATGATCAGTATTGCCAGCGTTAAGCCTGATACGTTGATTGAAAAGAGGAGCAGTGATGTGCAGCCCTGTCCCACTCCTGTGTGCTATTGTATATGTTTTCTGCCACGATGGTCTCTTGCCCCCCTTGATTCAAGATTCTCATGTAACACCAGCTCTGTTTGTCCACCCCCCAGTGACTGTCTCTCCTCCGTCACATCCGATGATATCCATTATTGACCTGTTGTCTCGGTGGCAGTCGCACACCGTCATGCCCTTCAGCTCTACTTTTCATCTGAGGCCTCTCGTGTTCTAACTCGTGAAGCGGACCCGCCACTATGTACCCGGTAACCCCCCAATACCACCATCACGGAAAAAAGTAGGGGTGCGGTAGCCTAGGGCTCCCGAGGATAGAAGCAACAGTTTGCACAATGAACAATATCTGATCAAGTCTGGGTGCCCCAAGTTCTATTCAGCTCCCCATTTCACACAAAATGATCCTAACAAATCCATTGTCTGTCTATCTGTGTGGATATAACGGGATGAATGGGATATTGAAAGATAAATCAATGAACACCGCGTGTAAACACGCATCACCTATTTAAGAATCCGAGGTCTTCCATCTTAAACCCCCTCAACGTGCTTCCACCATTTATATTATTTGAACACAGGCTACGCGGCTTACCTTCAGCCGTGAGGTGGACGCTCGGCATCCTTGTATCGTGCGATCACTCAGGTTATCGGTTAATGGCCGTTGTATTTGCTGTTTTCCCCGCTTACTGTCCAGTGAAGGCTCCACTGCTCTCCAGCATTTCCCACCGCTGCTATTATATAATCTCTCTCTCGCTCTCTTTCTTTCTCTCTCTCTCTCTCTCCCAGTCAGTGCTGCTCTCCGTCGCTGTCAAAGGCTGGCGCGGCACTATGAAGCGCAGGCAGTACGCTGTGCGTGAGTGTGTGTGCTGGTGAGAGGGAAATGGGATGAGGAGGAGGGGAATCTTTGTCATTTGCATTGGTGAACGCATCACAGCTCCTGTACTGAGCAAACTGACGCGTCTCCAGCAGTCCGCACCTCGCGCTGATGGGGCCTGATAATAAACAGCGGCTTCACTATAGCTACCGTATCATATTTCCCGACACCAAGCGTCACAGCGCCATGCAGCCTGCTCTGCATTGGACCATGATTTTGTCGGTAATCACTTAAGAAGCAGCATGCGCGCTGCACCTAAACAACACTTCTTTCAGCGGGATAAAAAAAAAAAAAAACTGTAAATCACCCGTCAGCCATTTGAAGGATATTCAGCTTTGTGTGTGTCTGGCAAAGGAACTACGACTTTACTGTAGTGTTGCTTTTGTCATTGTAATGGAGGACAAGGACCAAGCAAAACTTTCAAATACATCATTTCGCACCCATATCTCTGAAGCCCCATCAGGACAAGAGATCCTGGTAGCCGTTGATAGTTTGAAGATCCTCAGTTACAGCTGGCCACTTGAATTCAGCCGTGCACGTCGGTGGAATTGAATTACTAAAGGAGTGGACTTGTGTAATGAGTCATGTATGATGCCTTGACGTCCCTACATTTCAGCACCATGAACAGCGCTTTGTCTGTGCACCCTGCAATGAACAAGGGCAATTAACAGCACATAACAAAACGCTTTGTCATGGCTCAATTTTAAATTGAGGCCTTCATGTAGCCTACTGTACATGGCCTAGATACAAGTGCTGTTGTGTTCAAAGGTGCCGAAAGATATGCATCTCCCATTTTTAATTAGTTTTAATTTCTACATAGTGTGGAGTCTTAATATTAAAAATAATAATAATTTAATCAAAAATCAACAATTATTTCAATTTCAATTCAATTCAATTCAATTTTATTTATAAAGCCCAATATCACAAATCACAATTTGCCTCACAGGGCTTTACAGCATACGACATCTCTCTGTCCTTAACACCCTCACAGCGGATAAGGAAAAACTCCCCAAAAAAACCCTTTAACGGGGAAAAAAAACGGTAGAAACCTCAGGAAGAGCAACTGAGGAGGGATCCCTCTTCCAGGACGGACAGACGTGCAATAGATGTCGTACAGAACAGATCAGCATAATAAATTAACAGTAATCCATATGACACAATGAGACAGAGAGAGAGAGAGAGAGAGAGAGAGAGAGATGCAGGTAATGACAGTAGCTTACAACAACATTAATGAAAGTAATAATATTATAGTTATAGTTCTGGCTACTGTGGTACAATATGTTGAAAGTATATATTAATATCTGACAGTATACTTGTGTGACAATAGTCATATGTGTATAATAACAGTAGAAGTATGACTAATGACTAATGATGGCAGCAGCAGCAGGAGGCATCTGGCAGGACCACGGCAGCAGCACAACCACACACGTCACGCTGTCCAGGCACCGCTGCGATATGAGTTAATCTGAGAGACAGTGGAGCACAAAGGCTCCGGAGAAGAAGCCGAGTTAGTGACATCCAGAATGGCCGAGTTAGCAAGATGCAGTAATAGGATGAGAGAGAGAGAGAGAGAGAGAGAGAGAGAGAGAGAGAGAGAGGGAGCCCGGTGTATTATAGGGGGTCCTCCGGCAGACTAGGCCTAAGTCAGCCTAACTAGGGGCTGGTACAGGGCAAGCCTGAGCCAGCCCTAACTATAAGCTTTATCAAAGAGGAAAGTCTTAAGTCTAGTCTTAAATGTGGAGACGGTGTCTGCCTCCCGGACCGTAACAGGAAGATGATTCCACAGGAGAGGAGCCTGATAGCTGAAGGCTCTGGCTCCTGATCTAATTTTGGAGACTTTAGGGACCACGAGTAACCCTGCGTTCTCAGAGCGCAGTGTTCTGGTGGGATAATATGGCACTATGAGCTCACTAAGATATGACGGAGCCTGACCATTTAGAGCTTTATAAGTTAACAGTAGGATTTTAAATTCAATTCTGGATTTTACAGGGAGCCAGTGCAGAGAAGCTAAAACAGGAGAAATATGATCTCGTTTCTTAGTTCCTGTTAGTACACGTGCTGCTGCATTCTGAATTAGCTGGAGAGTTTTTAAGGACTTACTAGAGCTACCTGATAATAGAGAGTTACAGTAATCCAGCCTTGAGGTAACAAAAGCGTGGACCAATTTTTCTGCATCTTTTCGGGTCAGGATAGGCCTAATTTTTGCAATATTACGCAGATGAAAAAATGCAGTCCGTGAGGTTTGTTTTAAATGAGAATTAAAAGACAAATCTTGATCAAATATTACTCCGAGGTTTCTTACGGTAGTGCTAGAGGCCAGAGCAATGCCATCTAGAGAAACTATGTCATCAGATAAAGAGTCTCTGAGTCACTGAGTATTTGAAATCCTTTACAATTTAAAATACTTAACAATGAGTGCTGGCTAAAAGCAAACCAGAGCTGTACCCACTCTTAGCCAAATACACTCAAACTAAGGGGTAATAGTGTACTGATGCATTGTTGTATGTGTATTTTAGTGTATGTATTATGGTACGTGGTGTTATTTGCACTGTAGTGTAGTAGTATAGTGCAGGGGCAATTCTAGGATCAGAGGTTTAGGGGTGCTGAGCACCCAGAGAGCTGCCCGGCCAGGCAAGATAAATTTTACTGTTTTGTACATTTTAACTCAATTTCATTCCCACATTTGTGAAAGTAAAGCACAACACTTTTTGGGAAAGTCTGTGACTAAACCATCAAATCTGATAAAGGTTATTTAAATGCTGAGCCACAGCAAAAGAGGAATGGATTGGAATCATAAAAGAAACATATCGTAACCTTAATTTCTGGGGGAGGATAACTCATTTTGATACAGCAGCTCCTCAACATACACATAAACAGTATGTATGTTTCTGGAGTAAACCAGCCCCCTATAGTGAGTACCAAAAATACCAAAAATGGACCTTGGACTTATTTTTTGGACTTTTGTTTGAAATGAAATGCACAACATGTAACATTTAGTTTAAGTTTAGTTTAGTTTATTTACTTTATTAATCCCCCTGAGGGGAAATTCAATGTTTTCACTCTTGCTTGTCAATTACACACAGGTCCGAAAGACACACACATGCACAAACAGGACCTATACATAAACAAAGTGGAGAGATGTCAGAGTGAGGGGGCTGCCCTTGGTGAGGCGCGTTGGGGGGTTCAGTGCCTTGCTCAAGGGCACCTCGGCAGTGCCCAGGAGGTGAACTGGCAGCCACCAGTCCACGCTCCATATTTTGGTCCAGACGGGGACTCGAACAGGCGACCCTCCAGTTCCCAACCCAAGTCCCTATGGACTGAGCCACTGCCGCCCCAATTAACACATTAACAGTAATTGACTTTTTCAATGTTTGTCTCTGCCTTTTTTCTTCTTGTCTGTCTTACATGAATATACACTGATAACTTCACCACATCTGTCCGTAAGTGCTTCCCAGGGTAAACTATAATAATAACAATAACAGTATACTCCGAAGGGCTTAACTTCAGTACCAGCCTGCAGTCTGCAGTTGGGTTGGTAATAGTGATCCGAATTGATATTGATATCGGGTATAAACATATATTATGCATGAATCAATATTTTAGCTTACCCCTAGTCACAATGCTGAATCTCACTATCAACATATATCCTTCACGATTCAATCTCACTTGTGAGGCTCCTGTCTCTCCTCTATCTCCCCCTGTCTCTCTTCCATTTCCTTCTGTCTCTCTTCCTGCCTCTCCTCCTCCATCTCTTCCAGTCTCTCTACTACTTGTCATCTGACAAAAAAATATATTGATGCAAGACATGTGAACAGTGGGACAATCTGAGATGCAACAGTCATAGATTTTGATTGTTGTAGCCTGAGGAAAACATACGGTATGTTTTACAATTGTGTAATTCATTAAACAACATCTGAATGTATATAGGCTAAAGAACAGCCATAATGTCAACACAAGTTAGGCAGCTTCATCATGTTAAACATAAATAAAGTAAATCAACAAAAATGTAAATGCTCCAAAACCATTATAATTCAACTGTGTGCAAAATGTTGCACTTACACCCAATATCTATTACATAAATATGAATCAGTGTTCTTACTGGGTGTTTTTACTGGGAGCAGTGGATCTCTATTCTCCTAAGTCTCTCCTTCACACACCATGGCTGCTGAAGACTGTCACTGAAGGAGCTATTATTTATAGTGTTTACACTGTATTTATTCAGACTGTTTCTGTCATCTCATCTTACTACAAACATTAATTTGAACTGTGTCATCACACCATTCAGTTAGCCTAATATCAACAGGTGTTTGTTTAGCTTATTTACTGAACCAACCGACTCACTGTTCACACTCGGCGCTCCGGTATGGAGCGCTAACGGTGACGCACGTGTATGTGTTGTTCCCTCACGAACTGCCATGAACTGTCATGACGCGCACCCACAAAGTCAGTGGAGAGAGCGGCGCTGGGGAGGACCAATCACACGTTACCAAAATAACAGTAGAGCCAATCGATGAGCAATATGAGGTTAGAGGTGGGACGTATGGTAGACACCAACAATTGTTAACCCTTTGTGTACCATATTGAGCGGACGCCGACAGCCAGTGTTTATATTGGTAGGGACAATACAGAAGGGGCTGAATATTAGTAGGGACGTGTCCCTACCATCCCTACCCAATCCTACGCCTATGGCTTTAATATTAACGCATGCACATAACACAACAGCTAGCTTCTCTCATTCCAATTCAAACAGAGGACAGTGGTACTGACCACCTGTAGCTAGAAAAAACGTCAGCTAACTCCTACCTGACAACATGAACAGTGGCCTATGATTAAATGCAGCAAAAATGAGGACTGGTGATGATAATAATGTGTTGGTATTGAGTGGTAGAAGTTAGGAAATGTGCCACATATCCTGATTTAAGCCAGGTACTTAGACCACTACTGCATATCACCCACTCTGGAAGGCAGCGCATTGCTCTGTGCAGATAGAGCGCTCAGAGCCCAAGTCGGGGAAAGGTGGGAGGGATGGGGTGGATCAAACCATTTTTGAGGCAAGAGGAGGGGGTGCTGCTGTATTTTTGTTGTTAAAATATTACGTTGCAACCAAGTACTGTATGGCTTTGACACTTTTCTAGCTTGTTAAAAAGGGACATACAGTAAAAAAAAAAAAAAATTTAAAAAAATCTCTCAAATTTTAGGGGTGCTGGGATTCAATTTAGGGGCACCAGCACCCCCAAAAATGGGCTAGAAACGCCTATGGTATAGTGGTATGTCTGTTGTAGTTCATGTGTTGTGGCATATGTGTGTATGGATTGTGGCATATGTATTTTATTGTGCCTTCCATGTTTATAGTGTATTGTAGTTTTATGATATTTAAAACTGTACATTTCTAATAACATTGTAGGCCTACATGTAAAAGAGCAACAAGGGACCCACTATGTAGAAAATTCCACTGATACTGACCTGGTAAACGACTTAGAAAATAAACAGAAGGAACTAGATTGTTTAATTGAAGATACGTCCTATAAAAGTTATAATCAAAATAGAGCAGAATGGATGGAAGAAGGCAAGAAATTTTTTAAAAAGAATATTACTAACCTTGTTTCAAATAATGGGGAAATACTAAATAGACAGATTTCTTAAAATCAAGGTAAATTCCAGTGAAATTGAAAGAGTGTATGAAAACAAATTTCTTGGTGTGATAACTGATGATAAACTTTGTTGGAAGCCACATATAAATAATGTGAAAACTAAAATGTCAAAAACCATTGCTATACTTTACAAAAAGTCATTATACATGCTTTACTGTCTCTGTTACTTCTATCTATGACTTAATGTGTGGAGATATGGGGTAACGCATACAAAACTAACACTCATCCTATTTTTAAGTTACAAAAAAAAGCTATACGAATTATAAATCGATCAAACTACATTGAACCAACTAACAAATTGTTTATTGATTTAAAAACCCTTAAATTTTATGATTTAGTTGAATTTTGACTTCAAAATGTACAAAGTACATAATAATTTACTTTGCTGCAGTACTCAGAGGCTGTTTGAAATCAGAGTTGCAATAATCTCAGGGGAACAGGGTTTTTCAAAAAAATCAAGATAAGGACAAGTTTAAAGCAGAGATGTGTTTCTGTCAGAGGTGTCAACTTGTGGAATAGCTGTGAAGATGAATTAAAAATGTGTAGTTCACGTTCCACATTTAAAAATATGTTTAAAACTAAAGTCCTAAAAAAAATATAAAAATCAGGTATGAAGAAGAGTATGAAAATACTGAAACTCTTGGTTGTATTTGCTTGGATTTTTGTTATGGAAATTTATTTATTTATGTATTTATTTATTTATTTCTCTCGGATGTTTGTGTGTAAGCTTCTTTGTTCTGGAGCTTTATAGTCTAACTCAGATCATGAAGTTAAAGAGTTGCCTTGCTGAAGTTGTTTTTTTGTAAAAAAAGGGTAGGCATAATAAGCATGACCGTCAGCCTACACCTTTTCGATTAGCTTCATCCCTTGTTGTATTATGTTTGTGGTTGAGGTAAATCTTCAATCTGGAGTGTTTTTCTGAATGCTAATCGAAATAAACTAAACTAAACTAAAACTAAAAAACTAAACTAGAGTTCCTGTTATGTAAAAGTGAGTGATTGTTTTAGGACCCCAAAGTGTAGGAGCGCCATTAAATACCCAACAGATTAAGGTTAACATTTATTTATTTTATTTTTTTCAGAAGAGACAATAGAAGACCACATTGAACCTGCTTTCGAACCTGTTGAAAACCCATGGTAGATGATGACACATTTAACAGTACATTAGACCAGTGGATGCAGAGGCCCTGCAAATGAGTCTTTGACTTGAGCTCCCAAAATGAATAAATCTGCCACTGTGGGGCGGGCAGGGCACATCACACTATAACCCAACATATCTTTGTTATTTGGCCAAATTCCTTCCATCAGATTAAAAAAAACATATGTGAGTCTTACTGACATTTTACACATCTACGTGTATGTGTTGCTTTCCCATTTTTTTTAGTGTCCAAACAGAACATGGCTCTGTTCAACAGCTGCATGTTAGTTTTTGGTCAGAGTAGAGACATTAAACATGTAATGGGTCATAGTGTGATTTGTCCGATTTGTCATGCGTGCCTCATTGACTATTCTATATTTTTCTGTCCACAATGTAGCAGTGGAGAACACATTAATTATGTCATGTTGCTGTGTATGAATTGTAGATCACACAATGTAAAAGTCATGTAAATATAGTGATAATTGTTATGTTATCCAGAAAGTGCATTGCTTGGAAGGCGTTTGTGACCCACTTCCCAAAAAACAAAAGAATACAAATTTTTTAATTACATTTATTGAATGATCTACAGACCAATTTATGTTGGACATCACAGCAGTTGCGCACAAATGCTGGTGGCAGAAAAAACAGTGGACACAGATGAGAAACAGTTGAGATACCTGGAATAAAAATGTGTTCTTGTGCTGTTGGATGTCATAACAGGACTAGTAAAAAAGATAACCTTTATTTTTATTGATAATTGGTGGTGAGGATGCTTTTTGAAGCTGAATGAAGACCTTTATGGTTGCTATGGTTGATTAGATGGAAACAAAAAATCTACATGATATTCACATATTCAATTCATGGAGCCCTACAGTTACAGCATGAAGTAAAATTTGGGCCTATATTTACATACACCTAGTAGCAGCAGTATTTACATTGTTCTAAAATGCATTAAACAATGAAATAAAATGAAAGTTAATGCTAATTGAGTGATGAAATGCAGTTTGCCATCAGTAAATAGTTGTTTGACTTAGTTTGTTTGTGCAAGACCAAACACAAGTAGAATGTCAATATTCTATAATCACTGTCTATAATCACTGCTGGTTATGTAGAGGAGTGTGTGTTTGGTTTACATGAACTGAATTGCTGATGTGGTTTAAGATAATGCAACATCATAAAGAAGTTTAAAAATTCACATTTGTCATGCATGGATTTGTGTTATTGTCCCTGTTTAATCTTGTGGACTCATATAATATAGTTTAATGTGGAAGTAACATGAGACACCTTTTCAAGCAGCTAGCTAATGCTGTCTGCTTATTAACTGCTTAATCATAGTAAAATATTGTAACTTTTACCACTGCTCACTTTAGAAATGACATCACAAGAAAACCCATCCTTTGTTTAGATTACCCATCCTTTGTTTAGATTATTAAATGGATGATGGATTGACTTCATAAATTTATTATGTTCATCTTTCTTTTATCCAGTTATTACCAAACCAACAAAAGTGACAACTAATTCAGCCACACTAATTGATAATATTATCACTAATTCATTTGCTTATTTCTCTAACTCTGGAGTACTGTTTAGTGACATTTCTGATCATTTCCCTATTTTTCATTTTACATCAAATCAGACAAATATAAATCAATATAGTGATTCTAACAGTACAGTAAGATTCCGCAAGTTCAGTGAAGTTAATATTAATCGTTTTATGAAAATGATCGAAGATGCTCATTGGGATGATGTGTATATTTATAAGGATGACGCTAATTTGGCATACCAATCATTCTTTCAAATATTCAAGAATATATTTGATCATTGCTTCCCCCTTTTAAGTCTAAAACCCAAGAGAGGCCTCGGTTCTAAACCCTGGTTCTCTTTGGGATTATTGAAATCTTCCATAAAAAAGCACAAATTATATAAAAGATACTTGTCTAACCCAACACAGAATAATGTGGATACCTATAAAAAATATAAAAATAAATATACACATCTACTCCGCATAGCAAAGAAAAAGTACTATTCTGACAAATTTGACCAACTTCTAGAGACATAAAAGTAACATGGAATGTTATTAAAGATTTATTAAATAAGAATAAAGGCTCTGTAAAATTCCCAACTCAGTTTACAAGCGGTGATAAATTGTTCTCCACTTCATTAGACATAGTGAATGGTTTTAATAATTTCTTTGCCAAGGTGGGTCACTCTCTTCCTAATGAAATTCCACCTACAAATGACTGTCCTATTGATAATATTGCGGTCTATCTCACTACCCTATGTAGTTTTGAATCACCCACATGTAATGAAGTGCTTGAAATTATTAATAAATTAAATAACTCAGCAGCTGGGCATGATGAAATCAAGGCTAAGCTTCTTAAGGAAGTAGCTTCCTCAATCAGCATGCCGTTAACACATGTACTTGCTGTCTGTTTGAAAACTGGTGTAGTCCCGAATGACTTGAAAGTAGCTAAGGTACTGCCACTTTTCAAAGAAGGTGATCCTTGTCTCTTCAGTAATTACCATCCTATACCAATTTTTACCCTGCTTCTCCAAGGTTTAGGAGGAGTTGGTCTATGCAAGAGTGTTGAAACATCTTATTGACAACAACATCCTGTATAAGCACCAATATGGATTTCGTAAAAATCACTCGATCTATATGGCTCTCCTTCAACTTGTTGACAAAATTTATGAAGCATTAAATGATAAGTTTGCAATTGGCATTTTTCTGGATTTATCGAAAGCCTTTGATACAGTTGATCATAGTATCCTGATATCCAAACTTGTTCGTTATGGTTTTCAGGATGTTGTTATCCATTGGCTTAGAGATTATCTCAGCAACCAGCAGCAATATGGTTGTATAGATGGTATGAATTCCAATAGAACTGTGGTTTCTTGTGGTGTACCACAAGATTCAATTCTTGGGCCTCTTCTGTTTTTGATTTTTATAAATGATTTTGCTGTACGGTTTGATACTGCTCTGCCCATTATTTTCGCTGACGACACAAACATAGTTTTTTTTCATTCTGACTTCGGTTCCCTGATTAAAAATGCAAATACTATACTTGCACAAACCTCGAGATGGTTTCAGATGAATAGGCTTTCCTTAAATATCAACAAATCCAATTATATGATTTTCAGACATAAAATCAAAAAATATTCAAAACAAGACTCTAAATTATTTATCAATGACATTGAAATTAAACAGGTCTCTCATGCCAAATTTTTAGGTTTTATTGTTGATGAAGGCCTTACATGGAAAAGCCATATTGAGCTTATGTTCAAAAAAATTATGAAGTCTTATGGCATAATTAGAATGATTTCTTCTTTAGTGAATCGCTCCTGTCTTCTGACATTGTATTACAGTTTAATACACCCATATTTATCTTATTGTAATATTATTTGGGCCAGTACATTTCCTACTTCTCTTCACAAACTTTTTTTGTTGCAAAAGAAATTCATAAGGCTTGCCACTACTTCTACTCACTCTGAACCATCTGCTCCTCTTTTTAAGCAACTTAAGATATTATAAATTTTTGATGTATCAGACATGTATTTTTATGTTTAACTGTATTCAAAAAGTTGATTATTTTCCTGCTGTTTTCCATAATTTTTTCATACCAAATTCCAGTATTCATTCATATCCTACCAAGCAATCAAAAAATATTCATTGTCATTTCTCCCGCACAACATTAGGTCAGTTCAGTATAAGATTCAGAGGTCCTACAATATGGAATTCAAAACCTTCTATGATTAAAAACTGTTCCTCTGCTCCACTGCTGAAGTCCAGGCTTAAATATACGTTGCTAGGTGAATAACTTTGCGCTTTTTGTTACTGTCATTTTGTGTTTGCTGTTTTATCTTGATTTGTTTTGATTATTATTAATGTTAGTATTATTATTATCATTATTATTATTGTTGTTATCTCAATGTTATGAAATTTGTTTGGAAGTTTTTTATTTTCACTTTGCTTTAGGCTCTTGTGTTGAATTGGTGATGTACTGTATTCAAGGAGTTGAGGCCCCGTATAGGCTCATCTGGGTCTCTTGCCTCTGCTCAGCACCTTTATTTTGTGATGGCCATTTATTTTTTGTTTTTGTATTTTTTTATTTCTATTGTCTTGTGCAATGGTGCGAAATAAACAAATAAAAAAAAAAAAAAAATCATAGGTGATTGTCTCTACATGTCAGCTATCAGCTATAGCTAGCTAGCACACTAGCTAGGTTAGCTACATGGCAATATTATCATGACTATTTATTTTAAAAATTGCAGTAAGCCAGTGGGCGAATCATAGGTTAATGACAGGATAATTTGCCTTACTCTGCCTCTGATTGGTTTAGACAAAAGTTATTACCAAAATTTAACCAATCCACTATCACAAAGGTAACAAGTATTAGCCAATCATGGGGAGAAGTGGGCGGATCAGTCCTTCGTCCTTCTCGGCGCTGTAATTGCATACCTGCATTGTGAGTTTCTTCGGACAGGGAATGGTAAGTAGGCCTAAGGTGTGTACCTATATTGATTGTACATAGATTTTTATCATGTTTTTGGGTTGTTCTTGGTTTTCAGAACGATATAGAGTTATGTTTTACACTCTGTGTGACTGCCAGTCAGTCATGGAAACTTGTTATTACTGTTATTTAAAAGTTAACTTTGATGTTACCCAGCTAATCCTGCACTATCATTTCTTTTATTTTTTTTGTGACATACTTTTTATTGAACATTTTGAACATTATATACAAACATAGTGCCATTGCCTTGCCATGAAAGACTTTATATATATATATATATATATATATATATATATATATATATATGTATGAATATATATATATATATTGCACTGCACAAGGGTTGGTGTATATATATATGTATACATTTTCCAGACCCACCAATGGGAGCTCATTCCATTAGATGACATATGTGAGGAGAGTCTTGCAGTCAGACAACATAATTCACAGTAACACCTTATATGCGAGCAAGCAAAGTTATGTCAGAAAGAGAACCGAAAAGAGCCCCAGGCCTGCATAGTAGATGCTCACGCTTTATGTATGACAGCCAATGACCATTCTAAAAGAGCAATGTCTCTAAAATGATTGAGCCATTCTTTTGCCGATGGAATGCCTGGGGAAAACCATGAATGTATTATGGTCTTCTTAGCAGCAGTCAGTTCTGCAAATATAACTTTTCTATATGCCAATCTGGTATTGCCACTAAGAACTGAGTCATCATTGAATAGAAGTAGGGGGGGATGCATAGGAATGGGAAATCCCAAAATATTTTCAAGGCACCTGTGCATCTTGGACCAGAGGCCAGACACACAGACACATTCCCAAAAAACATGAAGGTATGTGCCAACAATGTTCTGATCACATTTTGAACATCTGGGATCATCAGTCAGTTTCATTGTAAAGCGTCTGTATGGTGTAGCATAAAATTTGTGCACAAACTTGTAATGAATAAGTTGATGTGCTGGATTCTTTGATGAGATGGGTATGTTGGTCCAAATATTGTCCCAGTCCAGAACATAACCCTGACCCTCAAGTTCACGGTTCCAAGAAGTAATCACTCCCAAAGATTTAACACCTTTAGAGAGCAGGGGCCTCATTTATAAAGCTTGCTTACGCACAAAACGGGGCTTGAAAGTGGCGTACACCACTTACCACGCAAAGGTTGTGATTTATAAAAATAAACTTGGCGGGAGAATGTGCGCACCTGTAAGCAAACTCTGAGTCATGCGT
Organism: Epinephelus lanceolatus; assembly: GCF_041903045.1. NCBI lineage: Eukaryota > Metazoa > Chordata > Actinopteri > Perciformes > Serranidae > Epinephelus > Epinephelus lanceolatus. The sequence goes on from NC_135744.1 coordinate 1,684,971, forward strand.
GCGCACATTTTGGAAGACACTGGGAAGTGGCGACGCAGATGGCGAGGTGGAGAAGTGGAGTCAGATTTTTATTGATGTCTCACACAAATTTAATGTCACGCTATATCCACCTTAGATCCACGTTATTATTGAAATTAAATCCAGCAGCCTTATTTTATGCTTGGAGTGAGTGATAATTGTTTCATAAAAACGCTGTAAAATCCAACTCAAATCCTGAATTGAAATTCTTTCTAAATACGTATTTAATCTGCATTGCCTCTAACGTCTCATTGTCCACTCTGTGAGCGCAGGAGGGGGAGAGGATGGCGCGACTGCAAGGAATATATTTATTTATTTAGCTAAATATTTCCAGTGCATTTATCATGTCTCAAAATACAGCCATTAAGCACAACCGTTACACTCATTTCATCAGCCCTACTTAGACATGTGCTGTTCATGACAAAACCGGCATGAAGAAATGTGTTCGCCTATCACACTTTCATCTTTGAATTGTATTTCAAATTACACATTGTATTTTGGGACAGGGATACCACTGGTTCATGCTGTAATTCAGGCCGGGAGTCTGATCAGACTAATTGACATAAACATATAAATATTGCGGTGACCCTCGTGTGTAATTGCGCAAGATGGCACTGGCACATACTCCTTTTTGCCTCCACCTTTAATAAATGTGATTTTTTATGTCGCACATCAATGTCAAACATACTCAAATTTAAAAGCAACACATTAACTACATGTTGGTAAAGGAGTAGAAATATTTGGTCTACCTTTAGATCAGACCACTTTTTTTTTTTTGTTCTGTCACTGTTGTGCAGTCCCACAGACACAGCTGACAGCATCAGCAGTGTTGATGTGTTGCCACTTTTTTTCGCTTTCTTTTATTAGTGATCCTGCTGCTGTGGCCATCAAATAAAATCTTTCTTCAGTCCTCCACCTCCCGTTAAAGGGTCTCTAGCTCAGTATCGGAGAAATTCCGTTTTTTGGTTCGTTTCTCACCCGTCGCCTTGACTCACACAACACTCGCATGCCGGCTTATTTATATGCAGATTGCATTCATGAGGTGATTTGCATGACCATTTATGGTTGAACTAGGGCGTTTTATAAATCAGATTATTTTTTGGCGCACGCCATTTTCAGCTTTTGGGCGCACGTCAACTTTTAGTATGAATCCTAAGCACTCTTTTATAAATGAGGCCCCAGGTCATTGTAGATAACGGACACTAATCCAGTAGAGTGTGTTCGAGGGGAAATCCAAGTGTCCAACAGATGAGAGGGTAAAGGTGAATCCCATGGAACTCCATGGACACGGATTGCAGATCTCAGCTGGAAATACAAGAACCAAGGAAACCCAGGGAGAGAATAACATTCTTTGAGCTCCTGGAGTGAAATCAAACCATTTCTGTCATACAGATCTTGTCATACAGGAGAGCGGTCACAGAGCTTTACGTTACATCCCATATGTTTCTGGACAGCAAACCAAATTTTCAAGGAGTTGCCTATGATTGGCCCAAACTTTCTACACACAGATCTAGGTTTAAAACCACAAAATAGCATGTCTGTCATCCTATGTGGTTTTACCATCTCTTTCTCTATCTGACGCCAGGGTGTGACAACATTCTCACTGCACCAAATTGTCATTTGCTTTACTTGAAATGGCTAGTAGTATAATTTAAAGTCAGGTACTGCCAAACCTCCAGAGTGTTTTGGTTGCTGTAACGTATGTAGGTGAATACAAGCTCTTTTATCATTCCATATGAATTTAGTGGTCAGGGATTGTAGTTCATCAGTTCAAAGTACTTAGGTGGTGGAGGCATAGGGATAATAGAGAACAGGAAATTCAGTCGGCTGAGTACATTCATTTTCAGTATCGCAATTCTGCCTTGCAGTGACATCTTGAGATCAGACCACCTTTCAATGTCTGATGCAATCTCCGTTTTAAGTTTACTGTAATTTGCATGTGATATATCTGAGAAATTGGTTACACTTATGCCTAGATATGTAAATGCGGAGTTATGCCATTGAATATGCTTAATGACTGGTAAAGTGAGGTGTTTTGTGGGGGCATTTAAAGGAGTGAGGAGGGATTTATCCCAGTTAATTTTATAACCAGAAAATAGACTGAACTGCGTGAAGACTTTGAGTATTTGAGGTAAAGACTCAGAAATGTTGGTAAAAACAAAAGTAAGACATCGTCCGCATAAAGCAAAATTTTATGTTGTGTACCTTGTATACTGATGGGTGAGATGTGCGGGTCTAATCTAATTGTCTGGGCTAGTGGTTTGAGTGACAAAGCAAAAAGGAGCAGGGACGGTGGGCAGCCTTGCTGAGTTCCACGCTGCAGAGGGAATGTTTTAGACAGAATATTATTTGTTTGTACGACTGCACAAGGGTTGGTGTATAGTATTTTGATCATTGATATAAAATTTTTGCCAAATCCGAAATTCTCCAAAACCTGCCACAGATATGTCCAGCTCACTCGATCGAAGGCTTTTAGCGCATCCAAGCTGAATATAGCTGTATCTGATTCTGACGCATTTATTACATGGAGAAGCCGTCGGACATTGTCTGATGCAAGTCTCCCCTTTAAAAAAACAGTTTGGTCTCAATGAATTAAAGGCGCTGTATGTAAGAATGTGGCCAAAATGGTTACTGCACTCAAATTCAAAATACTGCCGTGAGTCGTGTCCGCCCCCCCCTCCCTTACAGATTCGAGGTTGCTGGACAGTGGCACGCTGGAGACTGATTTGTTTGCCCACGGGCGGCTGCCGTGGCAGGGCCGTGTCGCCACGTCCATGATCTTCGGTTTTCCAGCGGACCGTTCGAGCAAGTCCGCCTTCTCTGCTGCTAACGCTGCTGCCGGGATACAGCTCATGAGGAGCCGGCTGCTAATGCTATGTACCGGGACACTGCTAATGCTGCTTGCCGTGCTGCTGTAGCTCAGTCGTAACTTTAACTGATGCTGAGACTGTGCTGACCGTGTGACTGGTAGATGGCGGTGGGTGGCGCAACAGGCCAAACATGATGATTTGCGGACCGTAAAATATTTTTTTAAATGTGAATATTCTGGCTGTACTATTGTTGTCGGTGAGATCAGTATGTTATATGAACATTATTCCTTAGTCTCTGTGACATATTAGGAGAATTTTATGACTATTTACTTTAGATTTCTTACATATAGCTCCTTTAATTTACCTACACATGGCTCCAGTCTTCTGACTAACACTTTGGCAAAAAGCTTCAGTTCTGTTGTGATAAGTGATATCGGCCTGTAACTGCCGCAACTCAAAGGTGTTTATCTTTCTTAAGCAGGACTGATATGTGAGATGTATTTTGGTCACGATGGAAGGAACCAGTGTCTAAAGCATAGTTAAGAGAGTTTAAAAGCAATGGCCCAACGATATCCACAGTTCCAAAAACAACTCTGGAGGCAGCCCGTCAAAGCCAGGTGTTTTCCCTTTTTGCATCAAGCTCAATGCCTCTTTAAGTTCTAAAAGAGTAAGTGGTGTTTCAAGGCATTCTGCATCATTGTCAGTCAGTGATGGTAATTTAAGTTCTGACAGATACAATTTAAGGGCAGCCAAGTCAGGAGCAGGGTCCGCTGTATAGAGATGGGAATAAAATGCTGCAAAAGTATTATTTATTTCACCTGGGTCATAGGTGACACATCCAGATGATGTTTGGATTGCACTGATAGTGGAAAAGGATTCATTTTGTTTTAGTCTGGTGGCTAAAAGCTTGCTTGATCTTTCGCGCTGATCATAATGTGTGAGTCTCGTACAATGAATTATAAACTCAGCTTTAGCCTTGAGCAAATTATTCATTTCAAATTTCAGGGCCGAGAGAGCTAAATGGTTTTGTTCAGAAAACTGCTGTTTTAGGTCAGATTCAAAAGTTCGTATCTCATCTTCTAATCGTAACCCTGCGCCTCTTGGTCACCTTCAAATGGGAGGCAAATGACAAGGCCTCTCCCCTTATAAAGCATTTAGTTGTTTCCCAAAGTATCTGGGGTGAGGCTGCTGTCTGAGTTAATTTCTAAAAATACTTTAAGATTATTTCTTAGTTTTTTAAAAAAAATCTGCATTCTGGAGTAATGTTGTATTGAAACGCCACCTGTGTGTATCTTTACTGTGGGTCCATAGGAACTGAAAGTTATATAGCACAGATGCATGGTCTGAAATTACAATAGGAAGGATATCAGTGGAATTGATACAGTGATTCAGGGAGGCAGAAACGAACATATAATCAATTCTTGAGTGTGTCTTGTGTCTGGCCAAGAAAAAAGTATAATTATTGACTAAAGGGTTCCGTAAGTGCCATGGATCAATAATATTAAGCTCAGAAATAAAGGTGTTAATCCCACGAGGAGCGTCCTGGGTTGAACTTGCATTTACCGATTTGTCTAAATTTGTGTCACACACCTGGTTAAAGTCACCCCCGACTATAAGCTGATGATATAGAAAGTCTAAGAGAGTATTAGAAACTGTGCTTAAGAAATTGTTTTGGGCCATATATCGATGCAAGACAAATTTTTGTATTATTAATTGCAACACAAACATAAGTCAGTCTGCCAATGTCATCGCTGCCTGATTTTTCCACCTTCACTCTTCCTTCTTCTTCTTCCTACTGAATAAAATAGCCACTCCCTTTGTCCTGTTTGTCGCAGAAGAGTGGGCAACACACTTGTAAAATCTATTCTGAAGCCTATGAATATCAGTTGTTTTCAGATGTGAATTGGCAAGATTTGTCAACAAACACAGAACAATTACAACAAAACACTCCATCCGCAAGAAATGATACATGGTCTCTTAGGATGGAAAAGAAAAAAAAGAGAATAAAAAAGGCTTTCTTGTTGACTAACTGTGGCTTTCAACAGTGATTGACACATTACCTCTTTTAAGTAAATCCAGGTCAAATACTTAGTGCAGTCGAGGAGAGCATGAAACCTTAAGTAATCCGCTGTTTAGGTCAAGTTGGAGCAGGGAAAGTATCCGCCGAGGGTCCCCCATCATCCAGTATGTGGGGGAAGAGACGCGGGGGGTGCCGATTTCACTGGATGTTAGGCGAGGGTTCCGGTTGAGCATGGCCGTAAATGTCTCCGCATCTGCCGCACTTTCGAAAAAATGCAGTGAGCCATTGTGTCTAACCTTCAGGGTTGCTGGATATCTCAGGAACGGCCGCAGACCTCTGTTGGAGAGCTGTTTTCTCACTGCATCGAAGGCTTTCCTCCTCCTCTGCGCGGTATCGTTGCTGTAGTCAGGAAAAAATCGGACCAAGGTACCTTTTAACTGTTTGTTTTCTGGGAATAACTGAACTGGCTGTCAACATAGGCCTATTCATCCATATTTGTATTTTTGATGACAACTTTGGGGGCAGCACGGTGGTGTGGTGGTTAGCACTGTCGCCTCACAGCAAGAGGGTTGCCGGTTCGATCCCGGGTTTGGGAGCCCTTCTGTGTGGAGTTTGCATGTTCTCCCTGTGTCAGCGTGGGTTCTCTCCGGGCACTCCGGCTTCTTCCCACAGTCCAAAGACATGCAGATTGGGGACTAGGTTAATTGATAACTCTAAATTGTCCGTAGGTGTGAATCTGAGCGTGAATGGTTGTCTGTCTCTATGTGTCAGCCCTGTGATAGTCGAGCTGTCCAGGGTGTACCCTGCCTCTCATCTGATGTCAGCTGGGATAGACTCCAGCCCCCCCGCGACCCTCAAGAGGAATGAATGAATGACAACTTTGATGCAGTGCGACACCTGCTGGTCATTTTTAATAACTACTTTTGGTGTGCTTGCTGTCATGTTGATAGTTTTACCGAGAACAGACTTCACTGTTCACGGTACACCCTGAAGAAAACTTATATAGAGCTTTCATTTTCATCGTCTATCAGCTGCATATTAACAGGCAATACAATAAAATGCTGTTGCATTACTTCATTGCCTGTCTGTGCGTCTGCAGCCTCCGGGTCTGCAGAGACATCCTGCTGGCGTAAAGGCCAAGAGGTAACCTATTTTGAAGGGTACAGCCCAAATCTAAGTGACAGAGCACATTAGCCAATCAGAAGCAAGGGAGCACTGAGAGTCCGCCCACCAATGAAACGAAATATGGAGTGCTAAATTTGTTTTTTGCAGTAGGATCAGAAAACAAGGACTTGAACTGAATTTTGTTTTTTCATTTTTTTGCCAAAAACAAAAAACCAAACTGTTTTTTAATTTTTTGCCCAAAAACGAAAAAAAGACTTGTTTCTGGTTTCTGATTGTGTCAGTTATTCCCAGAAAACAAACGGTTAAAAGGTACCTTGGTCGGACCCTGACCTCTGTGGTACTTTCAGGTTGTAAAAAAATATTCTATACAAATAGATTTCATTTTATTCATGGGATTTCATTTTGTATCAAGGGTTTTTTTCATGGAGAACGAACAGTGCATTATGAGACCGATACCTGAAAGGGCAGAAAGCCATTATTGAAGGAAAGAGGAAAAACAGGGATACACCAGCTGATTCCATACTTGAAATGACAGTGGATATAATATATGAAGATTCCTGTCTGTGTTTTAGCCAAACCTTTAAGAGCTATCAAGATTTCTTCTCAAGTTATGACGCTGAATAAATTTAATCATACAAGCACTAATTCCTCTACAAATATTAAATGCCTAAATATTACCAAAATAGGCATATAGCTGACAAAGGTGATGATTATCTATCCACAAAACAAACAAATGCTGTCATGTCACATATTAAGTATTTATATATTATCAGAAAAACACAACTGCATTTCTGTGTTGCATGAATAAAATATTCATTTCAATTAATGTAAATGTGTCAAATTTGCCTCTTGCTACTGTTATATGGAAAATATGAGGTAATGGACATCAGTGCTGTTGACACATTCAGCAATTTTTAAACAAAACAAACAGAGTTCATGTTGTAGACGTTTTGTTATTTTCTGCTGATGCTAGATGGTAATAGAGCCAACTTAAAGGGATAGTTCGACATTTTGGCAAATTTGCCTATCGCCGTAATCCCTATAGTCATATGAGTAGGTACATTACCTTTAATTGTCAGTGCCTGCTGTTCTGAGATCGGTGGGGCAGAGCTGCCCGCTGAAATGGAGGTGAACGTTACAGCCCCCTCTCTCCCTCAAAACTAATCAAATACACCATCAAATGACTCCAAAACGCTGTAGTGGACAACACATGACTTGACTCAGAGTAAGTTAACCCTGACATGGTGTGACGTTTCATCTTCCTACTCCAAGAAAACCCCTATGGGGAGGGGTTTTTGAAAATGTCAAGGGGGCGCTATAAAGGCATTTTGTCCCCCCCCCCCCCCCCATGGGCAACACCCCTATCAGATGCAAGAGCTCAACATTCTTGACCTGTGTATCAATTTCATGAAGATTAAGGTCGCTGAAGCCATCAAAAAGCCAAACGTATTAGGTGGCGAGGGTGGCGTCATAGCGGCCACACCCCTTGACATAGAGAAAAGCTTTTAATAACTTTTGATCAGCATGGTCTCAGGGGCTGAGGCTGCCGAGCAGGGGCTGCAGGGAGACCCAGAGCAGGCATGGATTGGTGGTGTAAATGTGGGGCTTACTGGCCACTTTATTAGGTACACCTGTGCAATCTAATACAATCCAATACAACAGCTCTGCCACACATTCTACGTTTACAAAGCTTTTACATTTTCAGCTTTTGTCAGAAAGGTGATTATTCTACTTTATTATTGAGGTTGTAGTGGGTGGTGTTGGTGTACTGGAGTAGGGGCAAAAATCGGCGCCTGGAAGTGGGCCCGTAGGCACCCGACCTTGTCCTCCACTTGACTTCTCAATTGCGCTTTGATGTAGATCTGATATCTTGGAGTCAGCTAAGTAATACTCAAGGAAACACTGGAGAGAGGCAGAGTCCGATGCAATCGAGTTTAATGTGTTCACAAGCTTTAACACAAACAATTCATTGAGTCACGCTCTGGAGCAGGACTAAAGTTTCACTTTCTGAGGTGCTCCTTTTATGCTGGTGGAGATTCAGGAGAATCTCCACCTTCTTTCTTAGCCCTTCCTACCTGAGCCCAAACCTATTGGTGGTCAGCTTTTTTGCCTTTGTCCAGACTTGCCTGAACATGCCCAGGCATGTTTTAATGGTGTATCATTTTCCATAGGCCTGTGAATCCCCAGATTCTCCCACCATTAGGTTAGAGCTCAGGTTTACATTATTTTTAAAAAACATATAGAACTCAGGGACTATTTCTATAAGTCCCTTGTGCCTTCATGCAATATAGTCTTTTAATGTGCATCAGGTAATACAAACATTTGGGTGTACGTGTGATAGGTTATGTGTGTTCTTAGCATGAATACAATGTGAACTCATAGTATGAATACTCTGTTATGTATGACATTACTTTAACACATATAGATGCATTTCACTCAGTGTTATAAGAACTTATGTATAAAACATAGTCATATATGATAGTTATATGACTTGTTCTTGATCAATTTATGCACTATATCACTTTTACTGGATTAGGGATTAATTTTTACACTACAAAGTGCAATATATTTAAAAGTGTTCCTAATATTTTGTCCCCCTCAATTAGACAAAATTAGGAGGCCACCCCAGTACGCCACCACCATTCACTATGACCTCAGTAATAAACAAAACAGAATCATCACTTTCTAGACGATGTCAACAATAACCGAAAATTTATAAGCTTCGTGGAAAAAATCATGGTATAGTCGTTCTACTGGATTGCATTAGATTACACAGATGTACACAAAGTTGGCAGTGACTGTATGTTACATACATACCGTATTTCCTCAAATGGTAGCCGGGGCTACTATTAACAAAAAAGTAGTTTGGGACCAGGCTACAAATAGGGGCAGGCTACTATTTGAAGGAGGCTTTTAATAAAAGAAAAAAAAATCATAGCCAAATTTGAAATTACAAATACTGTATTTTTTTTTAAAATTTAAAATATTTATGTAAACTTGTCTTTACAGTAAAAATGAGTATTTTCTATATAGTATTACAAATAAAGTACTGTATTATTTACAGTAACAAACTTTAACAGTAAAAATAGTTTTTGGTGTTTTTGTAAATCACCACTATTTACTATTTAATATAGCACAGTGTACTAGTTGTCCTGCCTTGAAACAGTGAATCATCTCATCCTCCGTCCCATCTGCAGCCACCGTGATGACACACACCTCACAAGACAACATGCCACAAATTAATTTTCAAACTAGGCTACATTCATAATTATGACATTTATCTTACAATTTTGATTAGGAATGGTGATTTTTTTTTACTGGCGAAAATGGGCTTCCATAAATAAAGATGGTTAGGGTAAAAATGTCAGTACCTGAGGCAGTCCTGGCTAGTTTTACACCCTGGGCGAACCATCCCTCTGCGATTTGTGGGCCGTTACCTAGGGTGACCATATTTTGATTTCCAAAAAAGAGGACATTCGGCTGGCCACGACATAGCCTACTTAAATGATACTCGCAGCTTACTCAAAGATGCCTTATAATTTTAATATATTTAAAATTTATATGTATGGATAGAAAATTCAGTTATATTACAAAATAATATCTCTCAAAGACAAAAATTCAGATAGGCCCCAAAAGGGACACATACACACACTAGAGTGTGGCGATCCGAGCCCGACGGTACCCGACAGGTTGGGCCAGGTTTGGTCAAAAATGTAGCTATAAATTGTATTCGGGCTCGGGTTGGATTCGGTCAGCTTTCAGTGAAAATGTATTGTAAAAATAAATAAAATCCTATTGTCCTGTTTATTGCTTGGGCACTGTTATTTACGTGACAACACCTGAACATAACACACACAGACACACATTGGCTGTTTGTTTCTACCTCTCTCCTCGCTGGAAGTCTTGGACCTCCAGCCGCCCGCCTCCGCCTTGATTAAACGCTGAAAATAAAATAAAAGAGGGAGACAGGTTTTTCCTATTTTATCTTATTTTGTTTTATTTCTCCCTTTCCTCTCGCTGGAACCGTCGGACCTCCCGCCTCCCGCTCCCGTCTCAAACACGGAGGTCTCCCTCTCCGCTGAGCACACCCGGCCTGTTAAATAGCCTGTAACTGTAACAACTGTGTGACACAAACTCAGCGCTTTGGTCATTAAATAATGTCGGGCTTGGTTCGGGTTTGGACAGAAATATGCGGCCCATGCCGCACTCTAACACAAACACATGGAAAACCGGACATTATCATCAGTTTATAAAAATCCCCTGGATGCCCCGGACGCCCCGGACGGGACGTGAAAAGTGGACATGTACGGGCAAAAGAGGACGTTTGGTCAGCCTACCGTTACCTGACACAAAGAGAAATGTTAACAGCTCGTTTCTCCTCTAACACGCCACATACCTGTGTGTCGCCACGGCTCGGTTGTCCAGGTACTACTGGGCAGTCATGACACCAACGAAAGAGGAAATTACTGGACCTGGAGTCGGACTTCTGTCGCCGGTAAGGCGTTATCTTGCGTTTGTCAGCTGCTCTCATGTTCCCTCCTTTTGTGAAGGTCTTGTTGCCGTCTTCTGCCAACCAGGCGTCATATGCCCCGTGACGTATTCCCCCCACATTTGTTCGGAATATTTCAAAACTTCTAGCTTTAAATTAACACTGAAGTTGCATCTTGTCGCCATCTTATCTGTTTACAATCAGCTGAGAGTGTGCAACTGCGCATGTGCCTGGATGAGGGTTCATGTGTGTATGTGGATGTGCGTCTCTGTGTTTGTCTGTGTGTGTAATCCAGGTCTAGCACTCTATAAATGCCAAAACGTCAAATAACCACCTCCGGTTTATAAAAGAGGCTGGTGTTTATTTATTTATTTTTTTTTTTAGCCCCAGTTACTAAAAGAGGCCGGCTGCTAATAAACCTCCATTTTGTGCTCTGAGCGGTAGGCAGCTCTGTCCCACCAATCTCAAAACAGCAGGAACTGAAAATTAAAGGTAATGTGCCTACTCATATGACTATAGGGATTACGGCAATAGGTGAATTTGCCAAAATGTCAAACTATCCCTTTATATGTAACATCACTTTCTTTACATATTAGCCTTTGAGAAAGTAATTAAATGTTGTTCAGTGTTTTTAATAACTGGGTGAAAATGAAATTTAAAAACAGACCCATGATTGCTCCTCACTTTGGTTTTATTTATATTCCACATACACAAGCAAAGCAAAAGTTTACTCAGTCGCTATTTCAGCTTGAGTAGCTTTTACCACCAACAGATTCTGATTACCACACATCTAGTCTCCTAGCATCCTGTTGAGTAGATGAACATGTTTGGAGTAGATCATTGGTCGCAGAGACGTTTTTGTGCATCTGGGCAACCTACACATATGTACACATTTTCATTTTCCTACTCCAAAAAAAACCCCTATGGGGAGGGGTTTTTGAAAATTTCAAGGGGGCGCTATAGAGGCATTTTGTCCCCCCCATGGGCGACGCCCCTATTAGATGCAAGAGCTCGCCATTCTTGACCTGTGTATCAATTTTCATTAGGATATGAAGTCGCTGAAGCCATCAAAAAGCCAAACGTAATTGATGGCGAGGGCAGCGCCATAGCGGCCACGCCCCTTGACATAGAGAAAAGCTTTTAATAACTTATGATCAGCATGGTCTCAGGGTGATCTGTACCAAACCTGAAGTTGATTGGACAAAATCTGTAGGAGGAGTTCGTCAAAATACAAGGTGTTGAAATGACAAAATTGCCACCAAAAGGAAAAGTTTAAATCAAAATGGCCGACTTCCTGTTTGGAGTAGACCATTGGTGGCAGAGACTTTTTTGTGCATCTGGGCAACATACACATGTGTACCAATTTTCATCTTCCTACTCCAAAAAAAATCCTATGGGGAAGGGTTTTTGAATATTTCAAGGGGGCGCTATAGACACATTTTGTCCCCCCCACGGGCGGCGCCCCTATTGGATGCAAGAGCTAACCATTCTTGACCAGTGTATCAATTTTCATGAGGATATGGATCGTGGTAGCCATCAAAAAGCCAAACGTATTTAGTGGTGAGGGATCGATGGTCGCCACGCTGCCACACGGACACCATTAGACGTAGCTTCACAGTATTCATAAGGTAGCTTCACCAACTTGTTCTGCATGCATTAGAAGTGGAATGAAGTTGATGCAGTCAAGTTTGTGGCATTAGTACATGTTAAAGTAAAAACTGGTCACTTCCTGTTAACTTGGCATGTTCTATGAGCCCACCAATTTTCATGCCTGTAGGTGAAACTCACAGGCGGGGCTCGAGGCACGAAATTTTCTAGAGAGCGCTATGTTGCCATTTGGTCCCGTTCACATAGAACACTGCCAAAATATCAAATTTTTCACCAGACCAAAGGCGTGTGCCAAATTTAGTGAGTTTTTGAATTTGGGAAAGGGGCGAAATTGGGGATTAAATGTTTGTAAGAATGATAATAATAATTAAAGCTGCAAGCAGCTGTGATCGGGTCCTCGCTCCCCCATGCAACCGTGGGGGCCTGAGGCACGTGGGGGCTGTGGCGTGAAGCGAGAAGGGAGAAAAAAACCTGGCAGGAGTGAAAAAACGCAATGTTTCGTTCATCCACCAGGTGGCGCTACGAGCATAACCAGATGTGGCAAGGTGGGTTCAGGGGTGGACCCTCATCACACATGTGAAATTTCGAGCAAATCGTACAATGCATGAAGGATTTATACCAAGTTGATGTTCCGTGGCGAAGGATGAAAAGACGTCACCACCGCCACGGCAGCCTGCAACATGACAGGACACGTGTGTCACTGTGGAGATTCATCAACTTGATCATCGTGTGGCCACAAAATGTAGTTGATCAGGTCAGGAGCTTGAGATTGTCAGTGTAAAAGATGGCATTTCCTGTTTCCACAAGAGGGCGCCATGAGCAAGATTGCCTACGAGCATATGGAGGCATTGAGGGTGGGGCTCTTATCATGTACAGAAATTTTGAAGCAGTTTGGATGAATTATGTGGGAGACTATGCATGTCGATGGATCAAAAATGGCAGCGCCATAGCGGCCACGCCCCTTGACATAGAGAAAAGCTTTTAATAACTTTTGATCAGCATGGTGTCTGGATGATCTGTAAAAAAATTTGAAGTCAAATTGGCTGAAATCCCTAGAACTAGTTTGTTAAAATATAACATGTGGAAATCTTCCTGTTTGGAGTAGACCATTGGTGCCAGAGACTTTTATGTGCGCCTGGACAACATACACATGTGTACCAATTTTCATCTTCCTACTCCAAAAAAACCCCTATGGGGAGGGATTTTTGAAAATTTCAAGGGGGCGCTATAGAGGCATTTTGTCCCCCCCATGGGCGATGTCCCTATCAGATGTAAGAACTTGCCATTCTTGACCTGTGTATCAATTTTCATGAGGAGATGAGGTCGCTGAAGCCATCAAAATGCCAAACGTATTTAGTGGCAAGGGATCGATAGTCGCCATGCCGCCACATGGACACCATTAGACGTAGCTTCACAGTGTTCATAAGGTAGCTTCACCAACTTGTTCTGCATGCATCAGAAGTGGAATGAAGTTGATGCGGTCAAATTTGTGGCATTAATACATGTTAAAGTAAAAACTGGTCACTTCCTGTTATCACCGGGGGGCGCTATGATTAAGGTGGGATCTTAACATATCGGGGCGTTCGGGGTGGAGCCATCATCATGTCCAGCAAGTTTGAAGCTGCTGAGATCAAGTATGTGGGCGGGAGAGCCATTTGAAATTCGATGACAAGAAAACGAAAAGTTACCAAAATTTGTCACGCCCTAGCGGCCACGCCCCTTGTCATAGAGAAAAGCTTTTAATAACTTTTGATCAGCATGTTCTCAGGATGATCTGTATCAACTTTGAAGTTAATCGGACAAAATCCATAGGAGGAGTTTGTTCAAATTTAAGTTGTGGAAATCGTCTCATCTTGTCTCGTCGTCCTCCGCTTATCCAGATCCGGGGGCAGCAGCCTCAGCAAAGAAGCCCAGACAGTCCTCTCCCCAGCCACCTCCGTCAGCTCTTCCGAGGGAATCCTGAGGCATTCCCAGGCCAGCCGGGCGATGTAATCCCTCCAGCGTGTCCTGGGGCGGCCTCCTCCCGGTTGGACATGCCTGAAATACCTCCCAAGGGAGGTAGGGAGGCATCCTTACCAGATGCCCGAACCACCTCAACTGGCTCCTCTCCTCCTCTTGATGTGGAGGAGCAGCGGCTCCCTCCCGGATGTCCGAGCTCCTCACCCTATCTCTAAGGCTGAGCCCAGCCACCCTGCGGAGGAAACTCATTTCGGCCGCTTGTACTCGCGATCTCGTTCTTTCAGTCACTACCCAGAGCTCATGACGATAGGTGAGGGTTGGAACGTAGATCGACCGGTAAATCGAGAGCTTCGCTTTCTGGCTAAGCTCCCTTTTCACCACAATGGACCGGTTAAGCGTCCGCATCACTACTGACGCCGCCCCAATCCGCCTGTCAATCTCCGGCTCCATCCTACCCTCACTCGTGAACAAGATCCCGAGGTACTTAAACTCCTCCACCTGAGGCAGGACCCCCCCCCCAACCTGGAGTGGGCAATCCACCCTTTTCCGGCTGAGGACCATGGCCTCAGACTTGGAGGTGCTGATTCTCATCCCAGCCGCTTCACACTCGGCTGCGAACCGTCCCAGCGAGAGCTGGAGGTCACTGTTTGATGGAGCTAGGAGGACCACATCATCCGCAAATAGCAGGGTTGCGATCCTCCTGTCACCAAACCTGACACCCTCCACCCCTCGGCTGCGCCTAGAAATTCTGTCCATGAAAGTTATGAACCGAACCGGTGACAAAGGGCAGCCCTGGCGGAGTCCAACCCTCACCGGGAACAGGTCCGACTTACTGCCAGCCACGCGAACCAGACTCGTGCTCCTTCGGTACAGGGACTGGATGGCCCTTAGCAAAGGGCCACCAACCCCATACTCCTGGAGCACCCCCCACAGGATGCCCCTGGGGACACGGTCGTAAGCCTTCTCCAAATCCACAAAACACATGTGGACTGGTTGGGCAAACTCCCATGCCCCCTCCAGCACCCCAGCGAGGGTAAAGAGCTGGTCCACGGTTCCGCATCCAGGACGAAAACCACATTGCTCCTCCTCAATCCGAGGTTCAACTATCGACCGGACCCTCTTCCCCAGTACCCTGGCGTAGACCTAACCGGGTAGGCTGAGGAGTGTGATCCCCCTATAGTTGGAACACACTCTCTGGTCCCCTTTCTTGAAGATGGGGACCACCACCCCGGTCTGCCACTCCAGAGGCACTGCCCCCGATGACGACGCAATGTTGCAGAGGCGTGTCAGCCAGGACAGCCCTACAACATCCAGAGCCTTGAGATATCCAGGGCGAATCTCGTCCACCCCCGGGGCCCCGCCGCCGCGCAGTTCCTTCACTACCTTGGCGACTTCTGCCCCCGAAATTGGACGACCCGCCCCTGAGACCCCCGGCTCTGTTTCCTCACTGGAATACGTGTTGGTGGGATTGAGGAGCTCCTCAAAGTATTCCTTCCACCGCCTGACAATGTCCCCAGTTGACGTCAGCAGCTCCCTGAGGCGCCAGATGGTTTGCCAGAGCCTCTTTGGAGCCAATCGATAGTCTTTCTCCATGGCCTCACCGAACTCCTCCCACGCCCGAGTTTTTGCCTCCGCGACTGCCGCTGCTGCGCTCCGCTTGGCCCGCCGGTACCCGTCAGCTGCTTCTGGAGACCCACAGACCAACCATGCCCTGTAGGCCTCCTTCTTCACCAGCGGGTTCGGGGGTTACCGCCGCGACTGCAGCCACAGCTCGCAACAGCCGTCTCGACAATGGCAGAGCGGAACAAGGCCCATTCGGACTCAGTGTCCCCCTCCGCCCTCGGGACGCGGTCGAAGCTCTCCCGGAGGTGGGAGTTGAAGATCATCTTGACAGGTTCTTCCACCAGGCGTTCCCAGCAGACCCTCACTGCTCGTTTGGGCCTGCCAGGTCTGCGCAGCGTCCTCCCCTGCCACCTGATCCAACTCACCACCAGGTGGTGATCAGTTGACAGCTCTGCTCCTCTCTTCACCCGAGTGTCCAGAACATATGGTCGCAGGTCAAATGACACGACTACAAAGTCAATCATTGACCTGCGACCTAGGCTGTCCTGGTGCCACGTGCACCGATGGACATCCTTATGCTCGAACATGGTGTTAGTTATGGCCAAACTGCGACCCGCACAGAAGTCCAATAACTGCACACCACTCGAGTTTAGATTGGGCAGGCCGTTCCTCCCAATCATGCCCCTCCAGGTCCTGCTGTCATTGCCCACGTGAGCGTTGAAGTCTCCCAGCAGAACAATGGAGTCCCCGGTCAGGGCCAGAGAGGTGACATTCCATGTCCCAAGAGCCAACTTCCGTAGCCAAGGATCGGACTGCCAAGGCCCCCGTCTTGGTCTGCTGCCCAATCCAGACTGCACCGAACCCTTCTGGATCCCTCTGCGGGTGGTGGGCCTGCAGGGGGACGAGCCCATGTAGCCAGTTCGGGCTGGGCCCGGCTGGACCCCATGGGCGAAGGCCCGGCCACCAGGCACTCACCCACGGGCCCTAGCCCCAGGCCTGGCTCCAGAGCGGGGCCCCGGTAACCCTCTGGGCCGGGTACACCAACTCTTGTTATCTTCCATCATGTTGTGGAAATCGCTGTAATGAAAAAGAAAATTCACAACAAAATGGCTGACTTCCTGTTGGGATTTTACCATAATGTCAGGAGACTTTTTTTTGCTTCTTGGTATGATACATGTGCGTACCAAATTTCGTTTGCTTACGACAAACTAACCCCAAGGGGAGGGGTTTTTGAAAATTTGTAGGGGGAGCTGTTTTGGCATTTTGCGCCGAGCATGTGCAACCACCCAATAATATCAAATTTCGGATGGGGCCGGACGAATGTGGAAAGTTAGAAGCATTTTGAAATTTGGGAAAGGGGCAAAATTGGGGCACAAAATGTCGCAAGAATAATAATAATAACAAGCAGCGAAGAACGGGCCCTTGCACCTTCACGCAACTTGGGGGGGCGCTGGCAGGATGCCTTCTGATGCGTCAGTTCATTTCTGTCAAAGTTAGATATCGCATGCAGGAGTGACTCAGCATATCCTTGATACAGTGCTGGAATGACATATTTCACATTTTGTATCACTTCCTCTTTCCACTAGAGGGAGTTGGAGAGCGCAGTAATTATACATCATGTTTTTGTACATCAAATATACAACACAGCATATAACTTTCAGATAAATCAAAAGATAAGTGTTTGAGACCTACTTCCTGTCACCACTAGATAGCACTATGAGTATCAGGAAATATGGTCATATAAATGTTTTCGGGGCAGGACTAATATGAATCATCTGAAGTTTGATGGATATCAGAACATTTACGGCAACAAAATTGCAATTTCCTGTTTCATGGCGAGACCTCAAAATTAAACCCTCTGCAGCATGTATAGACACTAATGATATGTCATGTTTGTGTACATCAAATACACACCACAGCACTGAAATTTCAGGTAAATCCAAAGATAAGTGTCTGGTAAGAAGTACTTCCTTTCACCACTAGGTGGTGCTATGACTATCATGGAATATTGTCATATAAATGTGTTCAGGGTAGGACAAATATGAATCATGTCAAGTTTGGTGGATAACGGACCATTTACTCCAAATTTATAGCAATTTCTTGTTTTATGGCGAGACATCAAAAGTAAACCCTCTGCAGCACGCATAGACACTAATGATATGTCACGTTTCTGTACATCAAATACACACCACAGCACTGAAATTTCAGGTTAATCCAAAGATAAGTGTCTGGTAAGAAGTATTTCCTTTCACCACTAGGTGGCGCCATGACTATCACGGAATATTGTCATATAAATGTGTTCAGGGTGGGACAAATATGAATCATGTCAAGTTTGGTGGACAACGGACCATTTACTCCAAATCTATAGCAATTTCCTTTTTCATGGCGAGACATCAAAAATAAACCCTCTGCAGCGCGCGTAGACACTAATGATATGTCACGTTTCTGTACATCAAATACACACCACAGCACTGAAATTTCAGGTAAATGCAAAGATAAGTGTCTGGTAAGAAGTACTTCCTTTCACCACTAGGTGGCGCTATGACTATCACGGAATATTGTCATATAAATGTGTTCAGGGTGGGACAAATATGAATCACGTCAAGTTTGGTGGACAGCGGACCATTTACTCCAAATTTATAGCAATTTCCTGTTTCATGGCGAGACATCAAAATTAAACCCTCTGCAGCACACGTAGACACGAATGATATGTCATGTTTGTGAACATCAAATATACACCACAACATTGAAATTTCAGGTTAATCCAAAGATAAGTGTCTGATAACAAGTACTTCCTTTCGACACTAGGTGGTGCTATGATTATCAGGAAATATGGTAATGAAAATGTGTTCAGGGCGGGACTAATATGAATCATGTGAAGTTTGGTGGAGACAGGACCATTTATGCCAAAGCTACAGCAATTTCGTTTTTCATGGCGTGACCTCAAGGTTCAACGCTCGGCAGCGGGCACGCCATTCAACATTGGGCAAATCCTGTGATAACTTTTGGTCACAACGCAGTCATGCTTACATATACCAAGTTTGGAGCCAATCTGATTAAATCTGTAGGATAAATTCGTTGATTTACAAGCCCTGGAAATGGGCAAAAATGCACAAAAGTGGCACAAGTAAATTCAAAATGGCGGACTTCCTGTTGGGTTTGGAGCATCGCTCCAAGAGGCTTTTTTGTACGTAATAGACTGTTACAGGTGCCTACCAAGTTTCATACATGCAGGTCAAACCAGCTTTGGGGACTGCTTAATTGAAATATTCTAGGGGGCGCTGTTGAGCCATCTTGGTGCATCAAAGCACAAAAATCACATCAGACAACAGGACTGGTGACCTGTGATGTGTATGCCACGTTTGGTGAGTTTTCAAGCATCCCTTGTCCCTTCAAAACAATATCATGTTTAATGGCGAACAAGACGGCACCACGGTGACAGCGTTTGATGAAAACTGA
Source organism: Epinephelus lanceolatus (assembly GCF_041903045.1). Lineage (NCBI taxonomy): Eukaryota > Metazoa > Chordata > Actinopteri > Perciformes > Serranidae > Epinephelus > Epinephelus lanceolatus. Next base: position 1,704,022 of record NC_135744.1, read on the forward strand.
AAAGCTTCATTCCTAAGTATCATCAACGTCTAAGGACTTAGACCAGCAAGTTTGAGGTGGGTCTGATTAACCTGCTAGAAGAGGGACATCAAAGAATGTATAAAGTAGCTTTCTGTTGCCAGTAGGTGGCGCTATGGCGGTGATTCAAAATTCCTCTGTAGATGTGTTCAGGGCTGGACTGTCATCATGTGTGTGAAGTTTTGGCAAGATATTCCCACATGGAGTCAAGTTACAGCAACGTTTATCATCACGGCGAAACATCAAAGTTCACCACCAGGCCGTGGCCACACCCCTCGATGAAAACTCACAGTTTCCACAATAAAGCATCATCAACGTCTTATGACTTTTTTCACCAAGTTTGAGATGGATCTGGTCAATTTTGTAGGAGATGTACATTAAAGTCTAAAACATGACCTTTCCTGTTGCCAGTAGGGGGCGCTGTCATCAGACCTGTCAGTCTGCCTCAATCAATTCAATTTTATTTATGAAGCCCAATATCACAAATCACAATTTGCCTCACAGGGCTTTACAGCATACGACATCCCTCTGCCCTTAGGACCCTCACAGCTGATCAGGAAAAACTCCGCAAAAAAAACCCTTTAACAGGGGAAAAAACGGTAGAAACCTCAGGAAGAGCACGAGGAGGGATCCCTCGTCCAGGACAGACAGACGTGCAATAGATGTCGTACAGAACAGATCAACATAATAAATTAACAGTAATCCGTATGACACGAGACAGAAAGAGAGACAGAGAGAGACAGACAGAGAGAGAGACAGAGAGACAGACAGAGAGAGAGAGACAGAGAGAGATGCAGGACAGACGGTAATGACAGTAGCTTACAACAACATTAATGAAAGTAATAATAATAATTAATATTAATATTAATAATTACCTACAGCCTATTAAACATTATTCCACTCACATGACATGCAGGATAATTAATGATGGGCAAATGTGTTGTGTATGTGTTTGTGTATGTGTGTGCATGGTGTTATATCACTCGAGCAACTGCACATTTAACAGCCACGCATCACAGTCTGCTGAACGCCGCAACGGGTTGTGAATGAAATAAACTTAATTACAACATGACAGTCTTGCACGAAATATCATTAACGTTCCTCTTTGTAGTCACGTAGGCATGTGAATTACAGCGTTTCATTGCAAAGAATGCATGTAACGGGTACACTTGCACTGTTTCTCCGCCATCTCGTTCAAATGAGACAGACGTAGGGGGCGGGTATTTATATGTCATGGCCTCAAGCTGAAAAAGACTTCCTGTTAGGAACCTCTCGTGTTACCTTACTCATCGCACCTAACAGATCCCTCCTAACACCTAACGCTAACTCCTTACTGGCAGGAATAAGAGACATGAGACGGCCTTAAAGATGGCGGACCTTGAACGACTTCCGGTTAAAGCAAGGAGTTAGGAGTTAGCAGTATAAAATAAGAGACTTGGGACGCACCCCATGTATGCTGGAGTTATAAACTACTTCCTGTTTAGTGGCGAGACCCCTAACTTTGACGCCATCCCATGGTCACAGGCATTGACGAAAACTCAAGCTTTTGATAACTTTTCATCTTCAAGGTCTGGGGGTGGGACAGACCAAGGTTTGAAGTCGATCGGATGAAATCTCTAGGACTAGTTCGTTCATTTATGACCCCTGGAAATGGCCAAAAATGCATCAAAATTCCACAGTAAATTCAAAATGGCTGACTTCCTGTTTGGTTTAGAGCATGCCTCCAAGAGGCTTTTTTGTAGGTCCTGGAGTGTTACATAAGCCTGCCGAGTTTCATACATAATAGGTTAAACTGGCATCAGGGGCTGTTTCCTCAAAGTTTTGTAGGGGGCGCTACTGAGCCAGTTTTTTGGAACCCACGCACAAGACCCTTAAAATATCAAATTTTTCACCAGTTCTGAGATGTGTGCAAAGTTTCATGAGTTTTCGGGTATGTTAAGCCTCCCAAAAAGGCAATTCATTTGGAGGAAGAATAAGAATAATTAAAGCTGCAAGCAGCTGTGATCGGGCCCTCGCTCCCCCATGCAACCATGGGGGCCTGAGGCACACAGGGGCTGTGGCGCGAAGCGAGAAGGGAGAAAAAACCTGGCAGGAGCGAAAAAACGCAATGTTTCGTTCATCCACCAGGTGGCACTACGAGCGTAACCAGATGTGGCCAAGTGCGTTCAGGGGTGGACCGTCATCACACATGTGAAGTTTTGAGCAAATCTGACAATGTCAATGTATAATAGGGCATTTCCTGTTTCCACAAGGGGGCGGCATGAGCGTAACCAGATGTGGGCAGGTGTGTTCAGGGGTGGACCGTCATCACGCATGGGAAGTTTCGAGCAAATCTGACAATGTCAATGTATAATAGGGCATTTCCTGTTTCCACAAGGGGGCAGCATGAGCGAAACCAGATGTGGGCATGTGTGTTCAGGGGTGGACCCTCATCACACATGTGAAATTTCGAGCAAATCGGACAATACATGAAGGATTTATATGAAGTTGATGTTCCGTGGCGAAGGATGAAAAGTCGCCACTGCTGCGGCCTGCAACATGACAGGACACGTGTGTCACTGTAGAGATTCATCAACTTGATCAGGTCAGAAGCTTGAGGTTGGCGCTTGTCAGTGTAAAAGATGGCATTTCCTGTTTGTACAAGGGGGCACCATGAGCAAGATTGCCCTCGAGCATATGGAGGCGTTGAGGGCGGGGCTCTTATCATGTACAGAAATTCTGAAGCACTTTGGATGAATTATGTGGGAGAGAGAGCTGCTTGAGTATGCATGGCGATGGATCAAAAATGGCAGCACCATAGCAGCCACGCGCTTTGACCTACAGACATGCAGAGCACAACTTTTGATCAGCATGGTGTCTGGATGATCTGTAATAAATTTGAAGTCGATTGGATGAAATCCCTAGGACGAGTTCGTTAAAATACAACATGTGGAAATCACGCCAAAATGACAAGTCAAAATCAAAATGGCCGACTTCCTGTTTGGAGTAGACCATTGGTGCCAGAGACTTTTATGTGCGTCTGGACAACATACACATGTGTACCAATTTTCATGTTCCTACTCCAAAAAAACCCCTATGGGGAGGGGTTTTTGAAAATTTCAAGGGGGCACTATAGAGGCATTTTGTCCCCCCCATGGGCAACGCCCCTATCAGATGCAAGAGCTTGCCATTCTTGACCAGTGTATCAATTTTCATGAGGAGATGAGGTCGCTGAAGCCATCAAAATGCCAAAAGTATTTAGTGGCGAGGGACCAATAGTCACCACACCGCCACATGTAGACCATTAGACGTAGCTTCACAGCGTTCATAAGGTAGCTTCACCAACTTGTTCTGCATGCATTAGAAGTGGAATGAAGTTGATACACTCAAGTTTGTGGCATTAGTACATGTTAAAGTTAAAACTGGTCACTTCCTGTTACCACCGGGGAGTGCTATGAGTAAGGTGGGATATTAACATATCGGGGCGTTCAGGGCAGAGCCATCATCATGTCCAGCAAGTTTGAAGCTGCTGAGATCAAGTATGTGGGCAGGAGAGCCGTTCGAATTTCGATGACAAAAAAACGAAAAGTCACCAAAATTTGTCACGTCCTAGCGGCCACGTCCCTTGACATAGAGAAAAGCTTTTAATAACTTTTGATCAGCATGTTCTCAGGATGATCTGTATCAACTTTGAAGTTAATCGGACAAAATCCCTAGGAGGAGTTCGTTCAAATGTAAGTTGTGGAAATCGCCGTAACAAAAAAATTCAAAACAAAATGGCCGACTTCCTGTTAGGATTTCACCATGACGTTAGGAGACTTTTTTGTGCGTCTCGGTATGATACATGTCTGTACCAAATTTCGTTTGCCTACGACAAACTAACCCCAATGGGGAGGGTATTTTGAAAATTTGTAGGGGGCGCTATTTCGGCATTTTGCACCGACCATGTGCAATCGCCCAAAAATATCGAATTTTGGATCTGGCCGGACGAATGTGGAGAGTTAGAAGCATTTTCAAATTTGAGAAAGAGCCAAAATTGGGACACGAAATGTTGCAAGAATAATAATAATAATAAACAGCACGATTTCAATAGGGTCCTCGGACAACTTCGTCGTCGCTCGGGCCCTAATAATAATAATAATAATTAAAGCTGCATGCAGCGTTGGGCGGGACCTCGCGCCCGTTTCGGCCCCCAGCTTATGTCGTCACTGTGAATTATTTAGAAATATCAAACATATTGCCACAAACATCAGAAAATCCTTACAGAGCTGAATGTTTGAATAATTCTGTAGCTGTAGGTATGTAGAAGTGATGTCACAATATGCAAATTAGATGAGCGAATTTCTTCCCATCAGATTCCTCTTCCTTTATTTTGAGGATGAGATGACAAAAACAACACAAAACAAAATAAATCTACTGTGTAAATATGTTCAAAATGTTGTTTTACTGAGATTTATAAAATCCAATATGGCCGCTGCCTAGTGACGCCACAATATGCAAATTAGATGAGTTAATTTACTGCCATCACAAACTTTGGGTCATGATGAATAGTTTTCTCATTTACAGTATGCCTTTATCTCTCACCACTTTCAAGCGAAAGCCTTTTGAAATGTTGAAATGAATATTTTCCTCAAATAACTAACTGGCAACTAACGGGTTAAAATGGAGATTCTGCCCCTGTCATGTCTGCATGTAAGATGTAGACACACACACACATCATGTTTCTGTGAGTTTGTGTGGTGCAGCAGTTGCCATGTGCACCTGGCAGAAGAGCAGAGACAGACAGAGACAGAACACAGAGAAGAGACCTGTTTTAGTGGAGATTTAACTCCTCGAACAAGTTCTTCCCATTCCCAAACCATTGATAAAGTTAGAGAGAAGATCTGTTTAGCAGCATTTGGCATGTGTGTGTCTTTAAAGCTGATACAATAAACGGTGTAGGAGGAGATGGGTTTTTTTTAAGAGCATGCTTGAGGCGAAATCTTACTTTGAAAGGGCAAATAGCTCACTTCCTGTTGGAATTAGGCCATGGGTGTCAGCGTGTGATTTGTATCAGAGATACTGGATGAAGGGAGATACCCAACTGTAGGCTTATCCAATGTTAAGAAAACGGTTACTCTTCCTGTCTCCTAAGTGGGCGTGGTTAGCTCTCCCTCCAATCAGAGCCTGTTCTCCCTCAAACCCCCCCCCCCCTCCCCACCACCGTGTTGAACAGAGGCTCTGTGGATGTCTGTGTATGCGGATCGAGAAGCAGGTGGAATGAAAATACATTCTTCCTATTATTGCAGCCTATTGTTGCACAAAGCTTGTGCATTTTTTATATATTACTAGCGGTAAATAACTGTTTGTAAGCTAACTGTGATTTTACCGCCTGTTTATCAAGATCACGAGATCTCGCGAGAACTGAACTTTTCTGAGATGGACAGGGCTCAAATAAAGTTAACTTTCTCTTGATCTGTGCGGATGAACAATGCAGCTTTAGTGTCAGAATGTTGGTAAGATGTGTGGCTTGTGGAAAATGAACCCAATATTTACTTTAGTGACTACAGGGCTAAAGAATTGACCATAAATTGTGATCACGTTCATTTTCCTCATTGACGACAATACGTTCAGAGCTTCCGCAAGTCTCCTACGGGGGCGTGGCGCTGATGTCACTGAATCAGGAAGTGAGCTGAGTTGGGTATCTCGCTTCATCCAATATCTCTGTTTGTATGTCGAACACGCCAGTTTTGGTTTGATATTTCTACGACATTCCTACGGGCCACAGTGGCCATTTTAGTGCACCTAGGTGGCGCTAGAGAGCCCATTTTGGCACTTTAGGGGTTAATAATGTGTATTTGCTGTTTCAAATGAAGATTCTGCTGCTGTAATCTGTCCTTTAAAGATTGTGAGACACACAGACAGAGAGAGCCGGGTGTGCGTGTCTGTGTGTGCAGCCATTGTCATGGCGATTAATGACTTGCCTGCACCTGAGGGGCACACAGAGCTCATGAGAGAGCAGATCAGCAAAGGCTGTTTAATATGGGTTTTAACTCCTCGAACAAGTTCTTCCCATACCCAAACCGTTGGTCCAATCAAGAAAATAAAGTGATGGTGAGAGACAGCCACTTCTCGTGAACGCACGTGTCATGTTTTATATTTCTACAGTCAAAAATGTGGTCACCGGAGCGAGTTACAAATGTGTTGCACCCCAGCTGTTTCCAGAAATTTCTCCTCTCAGTTTACATGGGAGTGAATGAGATAAAAATCGGCGCTCCCTTCGCTTTGGAGCCACTCAGCAAAAATGTGTACATGTGAGAGATTCCATGTCAACATATCTGTGAGCAGGACAAATTTTCCTACGTTTTGTGGTATAAATTGTGTCTGTACAGTGAAAATTGTGGCCATGGCAGTGAGTTAAAGACAAAAGTTTGACGATTTTTAGAGCCTCTCCACTCTAGCTCACAGCATTCCGTGCAATACACACCCATTATAAACTGACAATTTCTTCACTTTTGCTCATGGTACTTTGAGAGGCACAGATGAAAAACGGTAAAAGATATGAAAAAGATGAAAACATGAGTGAATAGATGAGACCTGTGGCAACATTTGAGAGTTGGAATAGAGTCTGTAGCACAAAGTATGGAGACGCTGTAAAGGCTAGAAAAAGCCCATTGGTCTCTTTCTCCCCCCTGCTGCCATTCATTTCCTATGGGACAGCTTTCGAAGATCGTCAGGACGTTTTTCTGACATCTTACCTTTAGGAGGCCATAAAATCCAAACTAATCGAGTAAGGAAAAAGTTGTAAATAAGATCTGATTAGAAGGAGTTGATCTGTCATCTGTGCAAGTTTGAAGCCAACAGGATAAACGGTGTATGACAAGAAGATTTTTTAGGAAAGGCAGTTTTAAGGCAAAATCTTACTTTGAAAGGGCAAATAGCTCACTTCCTGTTGGATTTAGGTCAGGGGTGACAATGCGTGATTTTTAGGTCTTCATGAGACGAACACGGCAGTTTTGGTTTCATGTTTCTATGAGTTCCTACAGGCCGCAGCGGCCATTTTTGTGTGCCTAGGTGGCACTAGAAAGCCCATTTTGGCACTTTAGGGGTTAATTTCACGATTTTCTAAAATTTTTCACCGGTTCTGATGTGCGTGCCAATTTTGGTGATTTTTTGAGCATGTTTAGGGGGTCAAATTCCAGTTCAAAGAGGCGGCGGGAGAAAAAAAGAAAGAATAAACGCATCAAAAACAATAGGGTCCTCGCCTTTGGCGAGGACTGCTCTGTGCTCTGTGAGCAGTCCTCTGCCTCCGGGCTCGGTCCCTAATAATAATAATAATAGTAAAAAATCCTTGCATTTCAATAGGGTCCTCGCACCGCTAGGTGCTCGGGCCCTAATAATAAAAAATCCTTGTATTTCAATAGGGTCCTCGCACCGCTAGGTGCTCGGGCCCTAATAACAATAATTAAAGCAGTGATGAACAGGCCCTCGCACCTTCACGCAACTCGGGGGGGCTGGCAGGACGCCTTCTGATGTCAAACTTTCTGTCAAACTTAGACATCGCATGCAGGAGTGACTTTGCATATCCCTGATACAGTGCTGGAATGACATATTTCACATTTTGTATCACTTCCTCTTTCCACTAGAGGGAGTTGGAGAGCGCAGTAATTATACATCATGTTTTTATACATCAAATATACACCATAGCATTTAACTTTCAGATAAATCAAAAGATAAGTGTTTGAGACCTACTTCCTGTCACCACTAGGTAGCACTATGAGTGTCAGGAAATATGGTCATATAAATGTTTTCAGGGCAGAACTAATATGAATCATGTGAAATTTGATGGAGATCAGAACATTTACGGTAACAATATTACAATTTCCTGTTTAATGGCGAGACCTCAAAATTAAACCCTCTGCAGCATGTATAGACACTAATGATATGTCATGTTATGTGACATGGTGGTGTGTATATCAAATACACACCACAGCACTGAAATTTAAGGTGAATCCAAAGATAAGTGTCTGGTAAGAAGTACTTCCTTTCACCACTAGGTGGCGCTATGACTATCACGGAATATTGTCATATAAATGTGTTCAGGGTAGGACAAATATGAATCATGTTAAGTTTGGTGGACAACGGACCATTTACTCCAAATTTATAGCAATTTCCTTTTTCATGGCGAGACATCAAAAGTAAACCCTCTGCAGCACGCGTAGACACTAATGATGTCATGTTTGTGTGCATCAAATATAGACCACAGCACTGAAATTTAAGGTGAATCCAAAGATAAGTGTCTGGTAAGAAGTACTTCCTTTCACCACTAGGTGGCGCTATGACTATCACGGAATATTGTCATATAAATGTGTTCAGGGTGGGACAAATATGAATCATGTCAAGTTTGGTGGACAACGGACCATTTACTCCAAATTTGTAGCAATTTCCTGTTTCATGGTGAGACATCAAAAGTAAACCCTCTGCAGTGTGTGTAGATACTAATGATTTGTAACGTTTGTGTACATCAAATATAGACCACAGCATTGAAATTTCAGGTGAATCCAAAGATAAGTGTATGATAAGTACTTCCTTTTGACACTGGGTGGCGCTATGACTATCACGAAATATGATTATGTAAATGAGTTCAGGGCAGGACCAATATCAATCATGTGAAGTTTGGTGGGTATCGGACCATGTACGCCAAAGTTACAGCATTTTTGTTTTTCATGGCAAGACCTCAAAATTCAACACTCCGCAGCAGGCACGCCGTTCAGCATTGGGCAGATCCTGTGATAACTTTTGGTCACAAAGTAGTCAGGCTCACATAAAGCAAGTTTGGAGCAAATCTCATTAAATCTGTAGAACAAGTTCTTCAATTTACAAGCCCTGGAAATGGGCAAAAATGCACAAAAGTGGCACAAGTAAATTCAAAATGGCAGACTTCCTGTTGGGTTTGGAGCATGGCTCCAAGAGGCTTTTTTGTACGTAATAGTGTTACAGATGCCTACCAAGTTTCATACATGCAGGTCAAACCAGCTTTGGGGGCTGCTTAATTGAAATATTCTAGGGGGCGCTGTTGAGCCATCTTGGTGCATCAAAGCACAAAAGTCACATCAGACAACAGGACTTGCGACCCGTGATGTGTATGCCACGTTTGGTGAGTTTTCAAGCATCCCTTGTCCCTTCAAAACAACATCGTGATTAATGGTGAACAAGGCGGTGCCACGGTGACAGCGTTTGATGAAAACTCAAAAGCTTAATTTTTAAGTATCATCAAGGTCTAAGGATTTAGACCAGCAAGTTTGAGGTGGGTCTGATTAAGCTGCCAGAAGAGGGACATCAAAGAATGTATAAAGTAACTTTCTGTTGCCAGTAGGTGGCGCTATGGCGGTGATTCAAAATTCCTCTGTAGATGTGTTCAGGGCTGGACTGTCATCATGTGTGTGAAGTTTTGGCAAGATATTCCCACGTGGAGTCAAGTTACAGCAACGTTTATCATCACGGCGAAACATCAAAGTTCGCCGCCAGGCCATGGCCACGCCCTTCGACGAAAACTCAGTTTCCACAATGAAGCGTCATCAATGTCTTATGACTTTTCTGACCAAGTTTGAGGTGGATCTGGACAGTTCAGTAGGAGATGTACATTAAAGTCTAAAACATGACATTTCCCGCTGCCAGTAGGGGGCACTATGTTTATCTATAATTCCTGACATGTAGATGTGTGCAGGGCGGGACTGTCATCAATCCTGTGAAGTATGGGCAAGATTAGTATGGGGCCGTTAGTGGCCGTTTTGGTAAGGAAATGGAGCCAGGGCGAGTGAGACAGGATCTGGAATTCGATGGATGTGCGTTTCCGTAAAAATAAAAGCACCAAGCTAATAAAAATGCAGTGAAACTTTTAATTTTAATAATATAATTTACAAGAAAAGCCCCAAGCCATTAAGTTAATCGATTTTCTTACACCCCTCATCACCCCAAATCGATGGTGCGCCAGAATTTAAAGTTTTACTATGGTGAACACTTTTAGTTTGGTGAATTTGGTGAATACCGCATCCGCTCCCTAGACCGGAACGAGAATCCAGACAAAATTCAGAGTGAATAGACACCAGACTCTTCGCTTGAAGAGCCAAAGCTAACAAAACAAACAAAACACTCATCTAAAACAAAACAGCAGCTGATTGTGTCTGAGCAGGTACTACAATTACCCTGATGTCCTCCAATCAGTTTGGAACAATTCACCACTACAAAAGAAGCAAATACAATGTTAATACATTTTGTGGTTTGTGGAAGTTAAACATTGTTTAAAAAGTTAACAAACCTCAAATCAATTTCAATGGACACCAAGACGACCAGGCCATCCGTGCAAAACAGGCAGTAAACTATTTAACACAAACACAATGTAGCTTCTGTTAAAATAAAGGTCACTACTCAAAGTAAAACAGGCTAAAACGACCTCCAGGCCACATTACCCACCTCAGAGACATGACCATTTGGCAGCCACCAGGCACAGACAAGGAGAAAGGCAGCCTTCATGCCACAGGTGTCTTAAATAGGCTCTGCCAATTCAGGGGGGTTAGGAAAGGGGAGGAGTTAACCTACTTTTTGGAGAGGCTGCATTTCATCTTCAAGGTCTTGGGGTGGGACAGACCAAGGTTTGAAGTCGATCGGATGAAATCTCTAAGACTAGTTCATTCATTTAGGACCCCTGGAAATGGCCAAAAATGCATCAAAATTGCACAGTAAATTAAAAATGGCCGACTTCCTCTTGGGATTAGAGCATGCCTCCAAGAGGCTTGTTTGTACGTCTCTGAGCGTTACATAAGCCTGCCAAGTTTCATACATGTAGGTTAAACTGGCTTCAGGGGCTGTTTCCTCAAACTTTTGTAGGGGGCACTACTGAGCCATTTTTTGGAACACGTGCACGAGACCCTTAAAATATCTAATTTTTCACCAGTTCTGAGATGTGTGCAAAGTTTCATGAGTTTTCGGGTATGTTAAGCCTCCCAAAAAGGCAATTCATTTGGAGGAAGAATAATAATAATAAAAATAAAAAATCCTTGCATTTCAATAGGGTCCTCGCACCGCTAGATGCTCGGGCCCTAATAATAATAATAATAATAATAAATCCTTGCATTTCAATAGGGTCCTCGCACCGCTAGGTGCTCGGGCCCTAATAATAATAATAATAAAAAATCCTTGCATTTCAATAGGGTCCTTGCACCGCTAGGTGCTCGGGCCCTAATAAAAAATCCTTGCATTTCAATAGGGTCCTCGCACCGCTAGGTGCTTAGGCCCTAATAATAAAAAATCCTTGCATTTCAATAGGGTCCTCGCACCGCTAGGTGCTCGGGCCCTAATTAAAGCTGCAAGCAGCTGTGATCGGGCCCTCGCTCCCCCATGCAACCATGGGGGCCTGAGGCACACAGGGGCTGTGGCGCGAAGCAAGAAGGGAGAGAAATCCTGGCAGGAGCAAAAAAACCCAATGTTTCGTTCATCCACCAGAGGCACTGGGAGGGTAACTAAATGTGACGAGGTGTGTCCAGGGGCGGACTCTCATCACACGTGAAGTTTCGAGCAAATTGGACAATGTCAATGTATAATAGGGCATTTCCTGTTCCTGATCTGTAAAAAATGTGAAGTCGATTGGATGAAATCCCTAGGACTAGTTCGTTAAAATACAACATGTGGAAATCACGCCAAAATGACAAAAAATCAAAATGGCCAACTTCCTGTTTGGAGTAGACCATTGGTGCCAGAGACTTTTATGTGCATCTGGACAACATACACATGTGTACCATTTTCATGTTCAAACTCCAAAAAAAAACCCTATGGGGAGGGATTTTTGAAAATTTCAAGGGGGCGCTATGGAGGCATTTTGTCCCCCCCCCCCATGGGCAACACCCCTATCAGATACAAAAGCTCGACATTCTTGACCTGTCTATCAATTTTCATGAGGATATGAGGTCGATGAAGCCATCAAAAAGCCAAACGTATTTGGTGGCGAGGGAGGCGCCATAGGGGCCACGCCCCTTGACATAGAGAAAAGCTTTTAATAACTTTTCATCAGCATGGTCTCTGGATAATCTGTTAAAAATTTGAAGTCGATTGGATGAAATCCCTAGGACGAGTTCGTTAAAATACAACATGTGGAAATCACGCCAAAATGACTAATCAAAATCAAAATGGCCGACTTCTTGTTTGGAGTAGACCATTGGTGCCAGAGACTTTTATGTGCGTCTGGACAACATACACATGTGTACCGATTTTCATGTTCCTACTCCAAAAAAACCCCTATGGGGAGGGGTTTTTGAAAATTTCAAGGGGGCGCTATAGAGGCATTTTGTCCCCCCCCCATGGGCGACGCCCATATTAGATGCAAAAGCTCACCATTCTTGACCTGTGTGTCAATTTTCATGAAGACATGAGGTCGCTGAAGCCATCAAAAAATGTATTTGGTGGTAAACATGCTCAAAAACTCACCAAAATTGGCACGCATGTCAGACCTGGCGAAAAATTTTAGAAAATCAAAAAATTAACCCCTAAAGTGCCAAAATGGGCTCTCTAGCACCACCTAGGCACACTAAAATGGCCGCTGCGGCCCGTAGGAACGTCGTAGAAATATCAAACCAAAACTGCTGTATTTGTCTCATCAAGACCTATAAATCACATGCTGACACCCCTGACCTAAATCCAACAGGAACTGAGCTATTTGCCCTTTCAAAGTAAAATTTCGTCTCAAAACTGCTCTTCCTAAAATATCAACTCCTCCTACACTGTTTATCGTATCGGCTTCAAACTTGCACACATGACAGATCAAGTCGTGATTATCAGATCTTCTGTATAAATTTTTCATTACTCCAACGGTTTGGATTTTATGGGCTCCTTAAGATGACATGTCACAAAACATCCTGACGATCTTCGAAAGCTGTCCCATAGGAAATGAATGGCAGCAGGGGGAGAAAGGGACCAATCTTAGGGCTTTGTCTAGCCTTTACAGCGTCTCCATACTTTGTACTACAGACTCCATTCCAACTCTCAAATGTTGCCACAGGTCTCATCTATTCACTCATGTTTTCATCTTTTTCATATCTTTTACCGTTTTTAATCTGTGCAAATGTGGAGAAATTGTCAGTTTACAATGGGTGTGTATTGCACGGAATGCTGTGAGCTAGAGTGGAGAGGGCTCTAAAAATCGTCTAAAACTTTTGTCTTTAACTGGCTGCCATGGCCACAATTTTCACTGTACATACACAATTTATACCACAAAACGTAGGAAAATTTGTCCTGGTCACAGACATGTTGACATGAAATCTCTCACACGTACACATTTTTGTTGAGTGGCTCCAAAGCGAAGGGAGTGCAGATTTTTTTCTCATTCACTCCCATGTAAACTGAGAGGAGAAATTTCTGGAAAACAGCTGAGGTGCAACACATTTGTAACTTGCTCGTGTGGCCACCTTTTTGACTCTACACATATAAAACATAACACGTGCGTTCACGAGAAGTTTATCTCTCTCACCATCACTTTATTTTCATTATTGGACCAACGGTTTGGGAATCAGAAGAACTTGTTCGAGGAGTTCAAACCCATTATAAACAGCCTTTGCTGATGTGCTCTCTCATGAGCTCTCTGCTCTCAGGTGCAGGCAAGACATTAATCGCCATGGCAACGGCTGCACACACAGACACGGCCACACAGCTCTCTGTCTGTGTGTCTCACAATCTTTAAAGGACAGATTACAACAGCAGAATCTTCATTTGAAACAGCAAATACACATTATTAACTCCTAAAGTGCCAAAATGGGCTCTCTAGCGCCACCTAGGCACACTAAAATGGCCACTGCGGCCCGTAGGAATGTCGTAGAAATATCAAACCAAAACTGGCGTGTTCAACATTCAAATCACGTGCTGACACCCATGACCTAAATCTAACAGTAAGTGAGCTATTTGCCCCTTCAAAGTAAGATATCGCCTCAAACATGCTCTTAAATAAAACATCTCCTCCTACACCGTTTATTGTATCGGCTTTAAAGACGCACACATGCCACCTCAACTGCTGCTAAACAGATCTTCCGTATAACTTTATCAACGGTTTGGGAATGGGAAGAACTTGTTCGAGGAGTTAAATCTCCACTAAAACAGGTCTCTTCTCTGTGTTCTGTCTCTATCTGTCTCTGCTCTTCTGCCAGGTGTGTACATGGCAACCGCTGTCACACACAAACTCACAGAAACATGATGTGTGTGCGTGTCTACATCTTACATGCAGACATGACAGGGGCACATTCTCCATTTTAACCCTTTTGGTGCCAGAGTTTATTTAGGAAAATATTCCATTTTCATTTCAACATTTCAAAAGATGATGGCTTGAAAGTGGTGAGAGATAAAGGCATACTGTAAATGAGAAAAATATTCATCATGACCCATGGATCCATCATGACCCATGGGAGTAAATTAACTCATCTAATTTGCATATTGTGCCGTTTTTTGGCAGCGGCCATATTGGATTTCATAAATCTCAGTAAAACAACATTTTGAACATATTTACACAGTAGATTTATTTTGTTTTGTGTTGTTTTTGTCATCTCTTCCTCAAAATAAAGGAAGAGGATCCTGATAGGAAGAAATTAACTCATCTAATTTGCATATTGTGACATCACTTCTCCATACCTACAGCTACAGAAAGCATTCAAACATCAAAACATTCAGCTCTGTAAGGATTTTCTGATGTTTGTGGCAATATGTTTCTAAATAATTCACAATGACGACATAAGCTGGGGGCCGAAACGGGCGCAAGTGCGAGGTCCCGCCCAACGCTGCTTGCAGCTTTAATTAGGGACCGAGCCCGGAGGCAGAGCACTGCTCACAGAGCAGTCCTCGTCAAAGGCGAGGACCCTATTGTTTTTGGTGCGTTTATTATTGGGTGTGAATACTGCAAGCATTCACAACCTATGTTCTTCTTCTACCAAAATTCTTTATTTTTCTTATTGGGTGTGAATGCTGGAAGCAGTCACAACCTATGTTCTTCTACTACCAAAATTATTTATTTTTCTTCTTATTGGGTGTGAGTGCTGCAAGCATTCACAACCTATGTTCTTCTACTACTAAAATTCTTTATTTTTCTTATTGGGTGTGAATACTGCAAGCATTCACAACCTATGTTCTTCTTCTACCAAAATTCTTTATTGGGTGTGAATGCTGGAAGCATTCACAACCTATGTTTTTCTACTACCAAAATTCTTTATTTTTCTTCTTATTATTATTCTTCCGCCGCGTTTTTCAACATCAATTATCTTCAACATACTTCAACCGATTCAAACCATTCAAACTTCTTCTGATTTGGCTTCATTAGGACATTATCGGAAACTTTCAGATTTTTCCATAACGTTAATATTTTCCCGGGAATTCAACGTTAAAATTCCGACTTCTATTAAAGCAGATGGAGCGAAAACGGTTGGACCGCTACTAGTTCCACAAACTTCAACCAATTCAAACCATTCAAACATGAAAACGTTCAGCTGAATTAGGACATTCACGGATGTATTCACTTTTTTCCTAACATTCATACTTTCCGAGATTTTTCCGATTTTTCCCAAATCCTTTTCCCATTGGGAATGCATTACGGAATCCTATGTTGTTCTACTACCAAAATTCTTTATTTTTCTTATTATTATTGGGTGTGAATGCTTCCAGCATTCACAACCTATGTTCTTCTACTACCAAAAGTCTTTATTTTTCTTGTTGGGTGTGAATGCTTCCAGCATTCACAACCTATGTTCTTCTACTACCAAATTTTTTATTTTTCTTATTGGGTGTGAATGCTGCAAGCATTCACAACCTATGTTCTTCTACTACCAAAATTCTTTATTGGGTGTGAATGCTGCAAGCATTCACAACCTATGTTCTTCTACTACCAAAATTCTTTATTTTTCTTATTGGGTGTGAATACTGGAAGCAGTCACAACCTATGTTCTTCTACTACCAAAATTCTTTATTTTTCTTATTGGGTGTGAATGTTGCAAGCATTCAAAACCTATGTTCTTCTACTACCAAAATTCTTTATTTTTCCTTATTATTATTGGGTGTGAATGCTTCCAGTATACACAACCTATGTTCTTCTACTACCAAAATTCTTTATTTTTCTTATTATTATTATTATTGGGTGTGAATGCTTCCAGCATTCACAACCTATGTTCTTCTACTACCAAAAGTCTTTATTTTTCTTGTTGGGTGTGAATGCTTCCAGCATTCACAACCTATGTTCTTCTACTACCAAATTTTTTATTTTTCTTATTGGGTGTGAATGCTGCAAGCATTCACAACCTATGTTCTTCTACTACCAAAATTCTTTATTGGGTGTGAATGCTGCAAGCATTCACAACCTATGTTCTTCTACTACCAAAATTCTTTATTTTTCTTATTGGGTGTGAATACTGGAAGCAGTCACAACCTATGTTCTTCTACTACCAAAATTCTTTATTTTTCTTATTGGGTGTGAATGTTGCAAGCATTCAAAACCTATGTTCTTCTACTACCAAAATTCTTTATTTTTCCTTATTATTATTGGGTGTGAATGCTTCCAGTATACACAACCTATGTTCTTCTACTACCAAAATTCTTTATTTTTCTTCTTCTTATTATTATTGGGTGTGAATGCTGCAAGCATTCAAAACCTATGTTCTTCTACTACCAAAATTCTTTATTTTTCTTATTATTATTGGGTGTGAATGCATCCAGCATTCACAACCTATGTTCTTCTACTACCAAATTTTTTTATTTTTCTTATTGGGTGTGAATGCTGCAAGCAGCTGAATTAGGACATTCACGGATGTATTCACTTTTTTCCTAACATTCATACTTTCCGAGATTTTTCCGATTTTTCCCAAATCCTTTTCCCATTGGGAATGCATTACGGAATCCTCAAAAATCTAAAAATTTCACCTTTTTTCAAACTGTGACTACCCATTCATACTTTCAGCTAGAAACTCCATTCAAAATGGAAAATATTCATCATTTTGCTGACATTTTACATATGATTCAACTTTTCAATCCCATTCAAACTTTCAAAAATATTCAGCGTTTTCTGAAACTTTGTTATAATGGAAGTCAATGAGAAAATCCTTCAAACTCACTCATCTTCACCCACACTTCACGAATTCATACATTGACGTAGAAACTCCATTCCAGCTCTCAAACGTTGACTCTCCCGTCGACTTTCAGGAACTAATTCAAATTTTCAATATCTCTTTTAGTTTTTCTACAAAGGCAGTTTAAAATATATGAAGTTTTCAGCCCTTCTCAGACTTTATAATGGGTGTGTATTGCGTGAGCTAGAGTGGGTGATGTCATCACTTGAGTGAAGAGCAGCTGTAAACTCATCAAGAAATTTTCTCTTCAACTCGCTCATACGGCCACAATTTTCACTGTACATACACAATTTATACCACAAAACGTAGAAAAATTTGTCCTGGTCACAGAAATGTTGACATGGAATCTGTGACACGTACACATTTTTGCTGAGCGGCTCCAAAGCGAAGGGAGCGCCGATTTTTTTCTCATTCACTCCCATGTAATCTGAGAGGAGAAATTTCTGGAAACAGCTGAGGTGCAACACATTTGTAACTCGCTCTGGTGACCCCATTTTTGACTGTAGAAATATAAAACATGACACGTGCGTTCACAAGAAGTGGCTCTCTCTCACCATCACTTTATTTTCATTATTGGACCAACGGTTTGGGTATGGGAAGAATTTGTTCGAGGAGTTAAATCTCCTCTAAAAGAGCTCTCTTCTCTGTGTTCTGTCTGTCTCTCTCTGCTCTTCTGCACCTGGCAGAAGAGCAGAGAGAGACAGACAGAACACAGAGAAGAGAGCTCTTTTAAATCTCCTCTAAAAGAGCTCTCTTCTCTGTGTTCTGTCTGTCTCTCTCTGCTCTTCTGCCAGGTGCACCTAGTTTATTACCATGGCAACCGCTGTGCCACACAAACTGACAGAAACATGATGTGTGTGTGTGTGTGTGTGTGTGTGTGTGTCTACATCTTACATGCAGACATGACAGGGGCAGAATCTCCATTTTAACCCTTTAGTTGCCAGAGTTATTTGAGAAAAATATTCATTTCAACATTTCAAAAGGCTTTCGCTTGAAAGTGGTGAGAGATAAAGGCATACTGTAAATGAGAAAACTATTCATCATGACTCAAAGTTTGTGATGGGAGTAAATTACATTACATTAAATTACACCGGACCGGATGGCAGCGTGAGACCGCGAGACCACTGTGGGATTTTGAGATTCAACATGGCGGCGCCTAGCTGCTAGATTAGATATCAACAAACTAGCCAAACAAATATAATTACCTAACGGGTTACAACTCCAGCCTGCACCATCAGCCAGAGTGGAGGACCTAGAAGAGTTTATCGATCACTACTACTACGAGTGCCTCATGGAGGGTCCTGCCGACAACCCCAATAAGAGGAAGAAGACCGACTCAGCCACCGATACACAAGACTTATTATCCTCCGAATTTAGCGTCTTGGAATCCATCAACAAGAAGCTAGAAGTGCTCGGTATGCTTCACCAGGAGATAAAAGACCTGAAGGTAAGCTTGGAGTTCACTTACCAGCAGATTAGCGACCTGCAGCAAAACAACGCTGAACTCCGCTCCACCTTAGCAGCGGTCACTTCAGATGTAGATCTCCTCAAAAAGGAAAATAAACTCCTGAAGGAAACTGTCCTCGACGTGCAGTCCAGAAGTATGAGAGACAATTTAGTCATTTTTGGCATCCCGGAGAGCACACCAGACAACCCAGAAGTCCAGGTAAAAAAGTTCATGGTGACGGCCCTCAAGATCCCGACGGAGACTGTCAACAATATCACTTTTCACCGCGTCCACAGGCTCGGACCCCGAGGAGGCCAGCGTCCTCGTCCTATCATCGCCAAATTTGAACATTATCAGCAGAAAATGCTCGTTAAGAGTAAAGGACGAGAGCTAAAAGGCACTTCGTTCGGTATGAACGATCAGTTCCCCAGGGAAATCAACGAGAGGTGGAAAGTGTTATATCCCATTTTCAAAGAGCACAGGCAGAAGGGAAATAGGACCTCTCTTGTGGTCGACAAATTATACATAGATGGGCAGCTGTTCCGCCACTCTACCACCACCCCATGGCTCTTCTAAGTGAGATAAGTGCCCCTAAAACCACAAAACAAAGTAGAACCATAGCTTAAATGTATCATAAAAGGAATTAAAAAAAAAAAAAAAGACCAAAAGATGTGTGTATGCATGTATATATATATATTGGGGCTGCACTATTCTTGAAATAAATAAATAAATACATGTATGTATATTTCATTCAAAATGGTACTCTGACACATTTCTCCTGCAACAGATAATTAAGCATTTCTGCAAATGCAATGATTGCAATTAATCATGCGGCCCTAGTATAAATGTATGTATGTATGTATATATGCAGATGTATATGTATGTACATGTGGTTATATGGATATATATATATATATATACAGTACAGGCCAAAAGTTTGGACACACCTTCTCATTCAATGCGTTTTCTTTATTTTCATGACTATTTACATTGTAGATTCTCACTGAAGGCATCAAAACTATGAATGAACACATGTGGAGTTATGTACTTAACAAAAGGTGAAATAACTGAAAACATGTTTTATATTCTAGTTTCTTCAAAATAGCCACCCCTTGCTCTGATTACTGCTTTGCACACTCTTGGCATTCTCTCGATGAGCTTCAAGAGGTAGTCACCTGAAATGGTTTCCACTTCACAGGTGTGCCTTATCAGGGTTAATTAGTGGAATTTCTTGCTTTATCAATGGGGTTGGGACCATCAGTTGTGTTGTGCAGAAGTCAGGTTAATACACAGCCGACAGCCCTATTGGACAACTGTTAAAATTCATATTATGGCAAGAACCAATCAGCTAACTAAAGAAAAACGAGTGGCCATCATTACTTTAAGAAATGAAGGTCAGTCAGTGCGGAAAATTGCAAAAACTTTAAATGTGTCCCCAAGTGGAGTCGCAAAAACCATCAAGCGCTACAACGAAACTGGCACACATGAGGACCAACCCAGGAAAGGAAGACCAAGAGTCACCTCTGCTTCTGAGGATAAGTTCATCCGAGTCACCAGCCTCAGAAATGGCAAGTTAACAGCAGCTCAGATCAGAGACCAGATGAATGCCCATGACCCATCTCTAGAACAACTGTTAAGAGGAGACTGCGCCAATCAGGCCTTCATGGTCAAATAGCTGCTAGGAAACCACTGCTAAGGAGAGGCAACAAGCAGAAGAGATTTGTTTGGGCCAAGAAACACAAGGAATGGACATTAGACCAGTGGAAATCTGTGCTTTGGTCTGATGAGTCCAAATTTGGGATCTTTGGTTCCAACCGCCGTGTCTTTGTGAGATGCAGAAAAGGTGAACGGATGGATTCCACATGCCTGGTTCCCACTGTGAAGCATGGAGGAGGAGGTGTGATGGTGTGGGGGTGTTTTGCTGGTGACACTGTTGGGGATTTATTCAAAATTGAAGGCACACTGAACCAGCATGGCTACCACAGCATCCTGCAGCGACATGCCATCCCATCCGGTTTGCGTTTAGTTGGACGATCATTTATTTTTCAACAGGACAATGACCCCAAACACACCTCCAGGCTGTGTAAGGGCTATTTGACCAAGAAGGAGAGTGATGGAGTGCTGCGGCAGATGACCTGTTCTCCACAGTCACCGGACCTGAACCCAATCGAGATGGTTTGGGGTGAGCTGGACCGCAGAGTGAAGGCAAAGGGGCCAACAAGTGCTAAACACCTCTGGGAACTCCTTCAAGACTGTTGGAAAACCATTTCAGGTGACTAAATCTTGAAGCTCATCGAGAGAATGCCAAGAGTGTGCAAAGCAGTAATCAGAGCAAAGGGTGGCTATTTTGAAGAAACTAGAATATAAAACATGTTTTCAGTTATTTCACCTTTTTTTGTTAAGTACATAACTCCACATGTGTTCATTCATAGTTTTGATGCCTTCAGTGAGAATCTACAATGTAAATAGTCATGAAAATAAAGAAAACGCATTGAATGAGAAGGTGTGTCCAAACTTTTGGCCTGTACTGTATATATATATAATGAACACAACACTGACTTATTGAAAAGGAAAAAAAGGAAAAAAAAAATCTCACAGGGTGTGAATGTACACTTCACATACTCCACTCAGTATTCTCCCTTTCCTTCTCTATTTTTTTCCCTCCTTCATGTCCCCCCCACCCCCCATCCCTCTCACTCACTCCCCCTCCCTCACCTCACACACAAATACACTCCATGTAACCCCTTTGTTTTTCAGGTTTGTGAATACCTCAAGGCACAGGCGCTTCTGGTTGTTGAACATGCTTGTATATATTCTAATGCTCTGCTCCATAACCCTGCAATGCTTCACCATGACACATCGGTTGACTGTAATACATACACTTAACAATTACATATACTCATGCAAAATCCACGCAGATAGAAACTCACATAGAAACACACACAGATCATTCTCCATACCCACACACAGTATGATAAAACCCCCATTTTGTCAATGTCACACCTAAACTTGGTATCCTGGAATGTACATGGCATCCGCTCACAGGCGAAAAAAATTGAAGTGATGGACTTTGTCACAAAATTGAAAACAGATATTTTTCTCCTACAAGAAACCCACTTGCTAAAGTCAGAAGAAAAATCTCTTAAAGATCCAAATTTTAATCAAATTTTTTCATCCTGCTATAACAACAGACAAAGAGGTGTCTCTATCATGGTCCACAAGAGACTACCATTTACTTTAAACAGCACGGTAACAGACCCAGAAGGCCGCTACATCATTATTCAGGTAACAATCTTTAACAAATTATATACAATCGTTAATCTGTATGCCCCTAATAATGATGATCCAGCCTTCTTTCACACAATCTTCTCTCTACTATCTAACCTATCAGACAGCTCGACAACTATAATTGGAGGAGACTTTAACACAGTCCTAAATGCTTCATTAGACCGATCTAGTAACTCAGTACACACAAAGCAATCACAATCGGCTAAGGTAATACAGGAATACATGGATGATTTTGGGCTTGGGCTTTCTTCTCTCCTGTGCATCGCTCATTTTCATGAATTGACTTTTTTCTCTTAAATAACTCCATCTCACAAAAAATTACCACAAAAATACACCCGATCATTATCAGCGACCATGCACCAATATCACTCAATCTGCAAATAGAAACCATCCATAAACGGCCCCCAACATGGCGCTTTAATATCTCTTTACTTAAAGACCCAGACTTTGACAAAATGGTGAGACGGGAGTGGACAAACTTTCTTGAAGACAATGACTCTCCAACTTTATCTCCATCTTTAATATGGGAAACTGGGAAGGCAGTAATCAGAGGAAAAATTATATCATACTTCTCCTACAAGAAAAAAAAGGAATTGCAAGCAGAAAAAAACATTGAGGAAAAAATTAAACAACTAACACAGAAATATGCAAACAATCCAAGTGATCAAGTATGGACCCAATTACAGTGTACAAAATCGCAACTGGACAATATTCTATCAAAGAAAACTGAATTTATCATACAGCAACTAAGATATAATAATTTTGAACACAGTAACAAATCAGGAAAATTTTTGGCTAATCAGCTCCAACGCAATAAAGAAAAATACCAACAATCCAGGGGCCGTCCGGAAATTACACACAATCTCCCCAGGATATCAATCAGATTTTCTATTCTTTCTACCATAACTTATATTCAACAGTAAACAATCCAAACCCAGAAGATATTCAGGCTTTTCTCGATAACCTAAATTTACCTCAGTTATCCACGGAACACAGAAATATGTTAGACGCCCCCTGACTATTAATGACCTGCAGAGTGCATTAGACAAAATGCCAACAGGTAAGGCTCCAGGTCCAGATGGCTTTCCTGCCGAATTTATAAAACATTTCTGGACAATGTTAGCACCACTTTTCATCAGGACAGTGACAGAGATCAAAAAGAACGGAGGTATAAGACCTCACATGAATACAGCAGCAATCAAATTATTACTAAAGCCAGACAAAGACCCCACACTTCCTTCTAGCTACCGTCCTCTATCACTAATCAACAGTGATATCAAAATTATCTCAAAGGCACTTGCTTCTAGACTGGAGAAAATAATCGCATCAATAATTCATAATGATCAAACGGGCTTCATTAATGGCAGACACTCAAGTAATAATGTCAGAAGAGTTCTTAATCTGATAAGTAAAGTACAACGCGTTAATACAAAAGCAATTATTTTGTCACTTGATGCAGAAAAAGCCTTCGACAAGGTCAACTGGTCCTTCCTATTTGCCACCCTGAGTGGATTTGGCTTTGGAGAGTCATTTATCCAGTGGGTATCAGCCTTGTACAATTCCCCTAAGGCCACAGTCACCACCAATGGGATCACATCTAAAAGCTTCACTTTGCAGAGAGGAACCAGACAAGGGTGCCCACTCTCAGCTCTACTGTTTGCAATATTCATCGAACCATTGGCTATGGCAGTCCGTCAGAACAGCAAGATCATAGGTATCCATTCCGCCAATTCAGAGCATAAAATTAATCTATATGCCGACGACATTTTACTTTATCTACAAGAACCGAAATCGTCTTTACGTGAAGTATTTAATCTCATAACACATTTTTCTAAACTTTCGGACTACTCCATCAACTGGTCTAAATCGACAATAATGCCAATAACGGAGAACTCTTGGAATCCTGCAGACCAAAAATTTTCTCTCTCTGTGGGCAACATAAAATATCTTGGCATAAATATTTCACCCAAACTATCAGACCTGGTCCACCTGAACTTTAGCCCGCTGCTAGATAAGATCTGTGGTGACCTGAAGCGCTGGAATAATCTTCCCATCTCCCTCCTGGGACGAATAGCCACAGTTAAAATGAAAATTCTACCCCAAATTAACTATTTTTTTTCCATGATTCCATTCACACCCACATCGAAATGGTTCTTGTCATTAGATTCTGCAATTATAAAATTCTACTCAAAGAACAAAACAGCAAAAATTAGCCTAAGCACCCTTCAGAAAAACAAATTGGAAGGGGGATTGGACGCTTCTAACTTTAAACATTACTATTTAGCTAACCAGCTACAATACCTATTGAAATGGTTATATCCTAACGAAGACTACAACTCCTGGCTCGAACTAGAACAGGCGGACTGCAACAATATAAAACTCTCTGACCTCCCGTTTATCACCACTACACTCAGACGTCATAACTGTTTTAAGAACCCAATGATTGCTTCCACCTTATCAGCCTGGTGGAAAACACTAGAAATCACAAACTCTCCGATCTCCAATTTGGCACAACCCGGATTTTGAAATTAACAAAAGACCTCTCCATTTTAGCACATGGGAGATGAAGGGAGTAACTCATCTCCATCACCTTTTCCAAGACAATATGCTTATGACATACACAAACTTATTTCAAACATTTGAAATAAGAAATGGCAATTTTCTACAATATTTACAATTGATAAAAACAATCAAGAGGAGAATTCCAGCGCCTCAGGACACTTTGCAGCCACCAGAATTTGCCAAACATATTACAAAGCTTTCTCCGAGTAATAAGAAGAACCTTTCTAAGATTTATAAATTACTGTCAAAGACCAGTTCTATACATTTACCAATTTTAAAATGGGAAAAAGAGCTGGGTGTATCACCGGACCCTGACTTCTGGACTCAGATATGCAATAATACATTTAAGATGACAAGACACACTAATATACAACTTATCCAATTTAAAGTACTCCACAGAACACACATCACCCAACAAAAGATGAATAGAGTGGGCTTTAGTCAATCTGACACATGCACTCAGTGTACTCAGAACACTGCAGACACCTACTTTCATGCACTCTGGTTATGTTCACCCGTCCAGCACTTCTGGTCAACAGTCACTCAAAAACTCTCCTCCATTTTGGACTGCAGGATCCCATTATCTCCCAACCTGTGCTTAATTGGTGACCTGATGACAACTGACCTCCCAAACAGCCACTGCAGCTCTCTTCTTGTAGCTCTCGCCATTGCCAAGAAAACAATCCTAGTCAACTGGAAAGATAAACAGACCCTCAACATCAACCATTGGCTGAATCTCCTTGTAGAACATATTTCGCTGGAGAAAATATCTGCTGGCCACACAAACCAATTAACATACTTTACAGAAAAATGGTCACCATTTATTCACTCACTAAACGTGTCTGTATAGTGCCACTCAGCCTGTGAGCATATGCCACCTGTACATATAAATATTACAACTCAAGAAAGACTGTTGTGTAATATGTAACGTGTTTCTGTTAATAATGTAACCCCTAATCCCTCTATCTCTCTCACCACAATATACCACAGCGGTTCATCAGAACTCAAGGTCTTAAGCATGTGTTAGGTGCACCTTCTTCCCCTTGAATCCGGGCCTGCTCCCTGGCTCTGTGGGGGATCGCGGGGGGGTCCCCTGGGGGCGGGTGCGTCTGGACTGCTCGCCCTGTGTGCCTGGGGGGGGGCGGGGTCTCCTCGTGCTCCCTGGGCCTGGGGCGGCATGGCCGGTCCCCCCTGGGGGGCTGTTTCCACTCCTGGTGGTGCGGGGTGGGTGGGCTGCCCCCCCGCTCCGCTCCTGCCCTTCCCCCTCCCTCCTCCCTCCCCCCTCTCCCCGTCCCTCCCTGCTCCTCTCTCCCGGCCTCGGGCGGGCCCGGGGTCCTCCCCCAGGTTGGGGGGCCTGGTGTGGGGGCTGGGTGCTGCCCGTGGGGGTGTTCTGGTGCTGCGCAGTGTGGTCCTGCCCGTTGGTGTGCGGCCGGCGGTAGGGGGCGGGTCGGATGGGCTGGTGGTCCGGCTTTGGGTCTGTGGCGGTCTGGGGGGGTACTGGCGGGGTTGCGGGTTGGCCTGTGCTCCTGCGCGTCGGGGTTCGGGGGGGCTGGGTGGGGCCTGTCGTCCGTGGCGTGCCTCGTCCTTCTGCTGGGGGTCGATTTGCTGCGGGCGGTGTGGCCCAGGTCGGAACCATTGCGGGGGCCTGACGCTGCAGTTGCTTGGGGGGCGGGGTTGGGTGGGGGCCCGTTGGGTTTCCTTGGGGCCCGCCTGGCCCGGTGTCCATGGGCGCTGGGGGCCTCGCGGTGCCGGGGTCTGGTTGGCGCCACCTTCTAGCTCCTCCCATCCATCCCTCCAGCCCTCGGGCCGGGCCTACACTGGCCTGGCCTCCTAAACCACATTTAGTTCACTCACCACACATTCCAAATGACCACACTCACTCTTCGAGGTGCAGACCACTGATGGATTGGGGGGCTTCATGATGGGGCAGGCTATGGGACAGTGGTGTCCGGGCGGTGGGTGGGCGGGCCCTCCTGCCCCGCCTGTCTGGGGTGTGTCTCTGGCTCTCTGGGGGTGCCGGCCATTGCCGCCCTGGGTCCTTGGGCCTGCGTGGTGTCCTGCAGCCTCTGCAGCTCCCTGGTCTTGGGGTCTGGGCGCTCCTGTGGTCTTGGGGTGCCATACTGCCCCCCTTCTGGCCCTGGACCCTGGTGATGATTTTCATAAACACATTGGGAGGGTTCAAATACACGCATGCATGTTCGATACTTCAGCTCCGTGACGCATCGCAAAGAACTGATGGGATCACTCCAAAGGGGCCCACTTGCTTCTCAAACCTACCACACCGCGCTGGCAACTCCTCTCTGCAATTGGGCTTTCCCCCTCCACCAAGACTCACATTTTTGGTGTTCAGTATAGACTTCTCTTTTGTTTTTGTTTTTCAGTACAGTATAGTAGACATGTATATGTTTATTTTTGATAATCTGCATGGAGCACAACCACCTCAAGGCCACAATACATCAGCTACACTGCCTGTTTCTCCCTGTTTTTTTTTTCGTTTGTTTGTTTATTTGTTTGTTTGTTTTTCCTCCTTCTTCTCCGCATGCACTGTCACTATATAACTCAGGACTTAACCACCTGCCCCCTCCCCCTTGCTTGTTTCCTTACTTTCCCCTTGACACACTTTGGTGTATCACGGCCCTCTCTGACTCGTATTAGGAAGTTTTTCCAATAAAGGCTGTTAGGCTAGTCTCCAGGGAGGGTGGGTGACGGTCACAACCACGCATTATGGGTATAAAATACTTGACTGCAAGATTAACAGTGCATCAATCTTCACAAGAAGCTTACACCATTTAGTGGCGCTAAGCTATGAAGACCAATGCAGACAAGTAGGAAAAAAAAAAAAAAAAAAAGGGAGTAAATTAACTCATCTAATTTGCATATTGTGGCGTCACTAGGCAGCGGCCATATTGGATTTCATAAATCTTAGTAAAACAGCATTTTGAACATATTTGCACAGCAGATTTCTTTTGTTTTGTGCTGTTTTTGTCGTCTCATCCTCAAAATAAAGGAAGAGGAATCCAATGGGAGTAAATTAACTCATCTAATTTGCATATTGTGGCGTCACTAGGCGGCGGCCATATTAGATTTCATGAATCTCAGTAAAACAGCATTTTATTTGCACAGCAGATTTCTTTTGTTTTGTGCTGTTTTTGTCGTCTCATCCTCAAAATAAAGGAAGAGGAATCTGATGGGAGTAAATTAACTCATCTAATTTGCATATTGTGGCGTCACTAGGCGGCGGCCATATTGGATTTCATAAATCTCAGTAAAACATTCAAATATTCTAATCATTCCAACTTTATTTTATTAAAGGCAGCTATTCGGTGTGGAGTCAGCTTTTCAACAAACTTTCAAACATTCAAATCATTCAAACTTCATTGTATTCAAGACAGCATTGCAGCGTGGCTTTAGCTCGCAGCATTCACACCCGCAATTTCTTCAGAAATTGCTTCTCTAGTTATTATTATTCTTCCGCCGCGTTTTTCAACATCAATTATCTTCAACATACTTCAACTGATTCAAACCATTCGAACTTCTTCTGATTCGGCTTCATTAGGACATTATCTGAAACTTTCAGATTTTTCCATAACGTTCATATTTTCCCGGGAATTCAACGTTAAAACTCCGACTTCTATTAAAGCGGATGGAGCGAAAACGGTTGGACCGCTACTAGTTCCACAAACTTCAACCAATTCAAACCATTCAAACATGAAAACGTTCAGCTGAATTAGGACATTCACGGATGTATTCACTTTTTTCCTAACATTCATACTTTCCGAGATTTTTCCGATTTTTCCCAAATCCTTTTCCCATTGGGAATGCATTACGGAATCCTCAAAAATCTAAAAATTTCACCTTTTTTCAAACTGTGACTACCCATTCATACTTTCAGCTAGAAACTCCATTCAAAATGGAAAATATTCATCATTTTGCTGACATTTTACATATGATTCAACTTTTCAATCCCATTCAAACTTTCAAAAATATTCAGCGTTTTCTGAAACTTTGTTATAATGGAAGTCAATGAGAAAATCCTTCAAACTCACTCATCTTCACCCACACTTCACGAATTCATACATTGACGTAGAAACTCCATTCCAGCTCTCAAACGTTGACGCTCCCGTCGACTTTCAGGAACTAATTCAAATTTTCAATATCTCTTTTAGTTTTTCTACAAAGGCAGTTTAAAATATATGAAGTTTTCAGCCCTTCTCAGACTTTATAATGAGTGTGTATTGCGTGAGCTAGAGTGGGTGATGTCATCACTTGAGTGAAGAGCAGCTGTAAACTCATCAAGAAATTTTCTCTTCAACTCGCTCATACGGCCACAATTTTCACTGTACATACACAATTTATACCACAAAACGTAGAAAAATTTGTCCTGGTCACAGAAATGTTGACATGGAATCTGTGACACGTACACATTTTTGCTGAGCGGCTCCAAAGCGAAGGGAGCGCCGATTTTTTTCTCATTCACTCCCATGTAATCTGAGAGGAGAAATTTCTGGAAACAGCTGAGGTGCAACACATTTGTAACTCGCTCTGGTGACCCCATTTTTGACTGTAGAAATATAAAACATGACACGTGCGTTCAGGAGAAGTGGCTCTCTCTCACCATCACTTTATTTTCATGATGGGACCAACAGTTTGGGTGTGGGAAGAATTTGTTCGAGGAGTTCAAACCCATTAAAAACAGCCTTTGCTGATCTGCTCTCTCATGGTCTCTGTGTGTGCCCCTCAAGTGCAGGCAAGTCAGGAATCGCCATGACAACGGCTGCACACACAGACACGCACACACAGCCCTCTACTCATACTTGAATTTTCTCTTCAACTCGCTCATACGGCCAGAATTTTCACTGTACATACACAATTTATACCACAAAACGTAGGAAAATTTGTCCTGGTCACAGAAATGTTGACATGGAATCTCTCACACGTACACATTTTTGTTGAGTGGCTCCAAAGCGAAGGGAGCGCCGATTTTCTTCTCATTCACTCCAATGTAAACTGAGAGGACAAATTTCTGGAAACAGCTGAGGTGCAACACATTTGTAACTCGCTCTGGTGACCACATTTTTGACTGTAGAAATATAAAACATGACACGTGCGTTCACAAGAAGTGGCTCTCTCTCACAATCACTTTATTTTCATTATTGGACCAACGGTTTGGTTATGGGAAGAATTTGTTTGAGGAGTTAAATCTCAATTCAATTCAATTCAATTTTATTTATAAAGCCCAATATCACAAATCACAATTTGCCTCACAGGACTTTACAGCATACGACATCCCTCTGTCCTTAAGACCCTCACAGCGGATAAGGAAAAACTCCCCCAAAAAAACCCCTTTAACGGGGAAAAAAAACGGTAGAAACCTCAGGAAGAGCAACTGAGGAGGGATCCCTCTTCCAGGACGGACAGACGTGCAATAGATGTCGTACAGAACAGATCAGCATAATAAATTAACAGTAATCCATATGACACAATGAGACAGAGAGAGAGAGAGAGAGAGAGAGAGAGAGAGAGAGAGATGCAGGTAATGACAGTAGCTTACAACAACATTAATGAAAGTAATAATATTATAGTTATAGTTCTGGCTACTGTGGTACAATATGTTGAAAGTATGTATTAATATCTGACAGTATACTTGTGTGACAATAGTCATATGTGTATAATAACTTTTAGAAGTATGACTAATGACTAATGATGGCAGCAGCAGCAGGAGGCATCTGGCAGGACCACGGCAGCAGCACAACCACACACGTCACGCTGTCCAGGCACTGCTGCGGTATGAGTTAATCTGAGAGACAGTGGAGCACAAAGGCTCCGGAGAAGAAGCCGAGTTAGTGACATCCAGAATGGCCGAGTTAGCAAGATGCAGTAATAGGATGAGAGAGAGAGAGAGAGAGAGAGAGAGAGAGAGAGGGAGAGAGAGGGAGCCCGGTGTATTATAGGGGGTCCTCCGGCAGACTAGGCCTAAGTCAGCCTAACTAGTGGCTGGTACAGGGCAAGCCTGAGCCAGCCCTAACTAAGCCCTAAGCTTTATCAAAGAGGAAAGTCTTAAGTCTAGTCTTAAATGTGGAGACGGTGTCTGCCTCCCGGACCGTAACAGGAAGATGATTCCACAGGAGAGGAGCCTGATAGCTGAAGGCTTTGGCTCCTGATCTGCTTTTGGAGACTTTAGGGACCACGAGTAACCCTGCGTTCTCAGAGCGCAGTGTTCTGGTGGGATAATATGGCACTATGAGCTCTCTAAGATATGACGGAGCTTGACCATTTAGAGCTTTATAAGTTAACAGTAGGATTTTAAATTCAATTCTGGATTTTACAGGGAGCCAGTGCAGAGAAGCTAAAACAGGAGAAATATGATCTCGTTTCTTAGTTCCTGTTAGTACACGTGCTGCTGCATTCTGAATTAGCTGGAGAGTTTTTAAGGACTTACTAGAGCTACCTGATAATAGAGAGTTACAGTAATCCAGCCTTGAGGTAACAAAAGCGTGGACCAATTTTTCTGCATCTTTTCGGGTCAGGATAGGCCTAATTTTCGCAATATTACGCAGATGAAAAAATGCAGTCCGTGAGGTTTGCTTTAAATGAGAATTAAAAGACAAATCTTGATCAAATATTACTCCGAGGCTTCTTACGGTAGTGCTAGAGGCCAGAGCAATGCCATCTAGAGAAACTATGTCATCAGATAAAGAGTCTCTGAGTTGTTTGGGGCCAAGAACAATAACTTCAGTTTTGTCTGAATTTAACATCAGGAAATTGGTGCTTATCCAATTTTTTATGTCTTTAAGGCAGTTATGGAGTTTAGTTAATTGATTACTTTCTTCTGGCTTCATCGATAAATACAACTGTGTATCATCCGCATAACAATGGAAATTTATAGAGTGATTTCTAATGATGTTACCTAAAGGAAGCATATATAGAGTAAATAGGATTGGTCTGAGCACAGAACCTTGCGGAACTCCAAAACAAACTTTGGTACGTAAGGATGATTCATTACGAACGTCAACAAATTGAAAACGATCAGATAAATAAGATTTAAACCAGCTTAGTGCTGAACCTTTTAGGCCAATTAAGTGATCCAGTCTCTGCAGTAGAATTTGATGGTCAATTGTGTCAAACGCCGCACTAAGATCTAATAAAACAAGAACAGAGACGAGTCCTTTGTCTGAAGCAATCAGAAGGTCATTTGTAATTTTAACTAGAGCTGTCTCAGTGCTATGATGCACTCTAAATCCTGACTGAAATTCCTCAAATAAATTATCCTGGAGAAAATCACACAGCTGGTCTGCGACTACTTTCTCAAGGATCTTTGACATAAAGGGAAGATTAGATATTGGTCTATAGTTGGCTAACACCTCTGGATCCAGGGTGGGCTTTTTTAGGAGAGGTTTAATTACAGCTACCTTAAAAGACTGTGGTACATAGCCTGTTAATAGGGATATATTGATCATATCTAATATATGAGTGTTAACTAAAGGAAAGACCTCCTTAAGTAGCCTAGTTGGGATGGGGTCTAAGAGACACGTTGATGATTTAGATGAAGAAATCACTGCGGTCAATTCTTGAAGAGAAATTGGGGAGAAGCAATCTAAATATATATTAGATTCTACAGCTGTGTTTGAGGTTAGATAGGTAGGCCTACCATCTGAGGGCAGGAGGTCATGAATTTTGCCTCTAATAGTTAGAATTTTGTCATTAAAAAAGCTCATAAAATCATTACTGCTAAGGGCTAAAGGAGTACAAGGCTCAATAGAGCTTTGACTCTCAGTCAGCCTGGCTACAGTGCTGAAAAGAAACCTGGGGTTGTTCTTGTTTTCTTCTATTAATGCTGAGTAATAGTTTGCTCTGGCATTGCGGAGGCCCCTCTTATAAGTTTTGAGACTGTCTGTCCAGATTAAACGAGATTCTTCCAGTTTGGTTAATCGCCAATTCCTTTCAAATTTTCGCGATATTTGTTTTAACCTACGGGTTTGAGAGTTATACCAAGGAGCAAACTTTCTTTGCTTTGTTAACTTCTTTTTAAGAGGAGCTACAGAGTCGAGCGTTGTTCGCAGCGAGCCTACGGCGCTATCAACAAAATGATCAATTTGGGAGAGGTTAAAGTCGGCATGGGAAACCTCTGTTACTGAAGGTATTGGTATTGAATTTAACGACGAAGTAATCTTTTCCTTAAATTTTGCGACAGCACTATCTGATAAACATCTAGTATAGTAACTGTTGCTGAGTGGCGTGTAATCGAGTAAAAAGAAATCAAAAGTAATCAGATAATGATCTGATAGCAAGGGATTCTGTGGAAAGACTTTTAGGTTATCAATTTCAATTCCATACGTCAGAACTAGATCGAGGGTATGGTTAAAACAGTGAGTGGGTTCATGTACACCCTGACTGAAGCCAATGGAGTCTATTAATGAGATAAACGCGGTAGCCAGGGAGTCATTATCAACGTCGACATGAATGTTAAAATCGCCTACAATAATAACTTTATCTGATTTAAGAACTAAACTGGATAAAAACTCTGAGAATTCAGATACAAATTCAGAATACGGGCCAGGAGCACGGTACACTATAACAAATAAAAGTGGCTGCGAGGTTTTCCAGGTCGGATGTAAAACACTAAGAACGAGGCTTTCAAATGAATTATAATCTAGTTTAGGTTTAGGGCTGATTAACAGACTAGAGTTAAAAATGGCTGCAACTCCCCCTCCTCGGCCGCTGCCTCGAGGAACGTGGGTATTATTATGACTGGGAGGAGTGGACTCATTTAGACTAACATATTCATCTTGACACAGCCAGGTTTCAGTGAGACTGAGTAAATCAATATGATTATCTGATATTAATTCCTTTACTAACACTGCTTTAGACGATAGAGACCTGATATTTAACAGTCCGCATTTATTTCTCCTGTTTTGTCTTTCTGTCACAGAAGAGGTTTTAATTTTTATGAGGTTGTTATGCACAACTCCTCTTTGTTTAATTTTAGATTTAAATAATTTAGGTGGTCGGGGGACAGACACCGTTTGTATAAAACTATGAAAACTATGGCTGGGTAACTGAACTAGAAGCTCAGAGAGGCGTTTAGGACTGCAACTCTCTGTCCTGGTCTCAACTCTGGGTTGTCAGGGATTTAAATTACTAATAAAATTTGCCAGGTTCCTAGAAATGAGAGCAGCTCCATCCAAAGTGGGGTGAATGCCGTCTCTCCTAATAAGACCAGGTTTTCCCCAGAAAGTTTGCCAATTATTAAGAAAACCCACATCGTTTGCTGGACACCACCTGGACAGCCAGCGGTTAAATGATGACATGCGGCTAAACATGTCATCACTGGTCAGATTTGGGAGGGGTCCAGAGAAAACTACGGAGTCCGACATCGTTTTTGCATATTCACACACCGAGGCAATATTAATTTTAGTGACCTCCGATTGGCGTAACCGGGTGTCATTGCCGCCGACGTGAATAACAATCTTACTGAATCTACGCTCTAAAAGAGCTCACTTCTCTGTGTTCTGTCTGTCTCTCTCTGCTCTTCTGCCAGGTGCACCTAGTTTATTACCATGGCAACCGCTGTGCCACACAAACTCACAGAAACATGATGTGTGTGTGTGTGTGTGTCTACATCTTACATGCAGACATGACAGGGGCAGAATCTCCATTATAACCCTTTAGTTGCCAGAGTTATTTGAGGAAAATATTCATTTCAACATTTCAAAAGGCTTTCGCTTGAAAGTGGTGAGAGATAAAGGCATACTGTAAATGAGAAAACTATTCATCATGACCCAAAGTTTGTCATGGGAGTAAATTAACTCATCTAATTTGCATATTGTGGCATCACTAGGCAGCGGCCATATTGGATTTCATGAATCTCAGTAAAACAGCATTTTGAACATATTTGCACAGTAGATTTATTTTGTTTTGTGCTGTTTTTATCGTCTCATCCTCAAAATAAAGGAAGAGGAATCTGATGGAAGGAAATTAACTCATCTAATTTGCATATTGTAGCATTGCTAGGCCGCGGCCATATTGGATTTCATAAATCTCAGTAAAACATTCAAATATTCTAATCATTCAAACTTTATTTTATTAAAGGCAGCTATTCAGTGTGGCATCAGCTTTTCAACAAACTTTCAAACATTCAGATCATTCAAACTTCACTGTATTCAAGACAGCATTGCAGCATGGCTTCAGCTCGCAGCATTCACACCCGCAATTTCTTCAGAAATTGCTTCTCTAGTTGGGTGTGAATGCTGCAAGCATTCACAACCTATGTTCTTCTACTACCAAAATTCTTTATTTTTCTTATTATTATTATTCTTCCGCCGTGTTTTTCAAGATCACTTATCTTCAACATACTTCAACCGATTCAAACCATTCAAACTTCTTCTGATTCAGCTTCATTAGGACATTATTGGAAACTTTCAAATTTTTCCATAACGTTCATATTTTCCCGGGAATTCAACGTTAAAATTCTGACTTCTATTAAAGCGGATGGAGCGAAAACGGTTGGACCACTACTAGTTCCACAAACTTCAACTGATTAAAACCGTTCAAACATGAAAACGTTCAGCTAAATGAGGACATTCACGGATGTATTCACTTTTTTTCCTAACATTCATACTTTCCGAGATATTTCCGATTTTTCCCAAATCCTTTTCCCATTGGGAATGCATTACGGAATCCTCAAAAATGTAAAAATTTCACCTTTTTTCAAACTGTGACTACCCATTCATACTTTCAGCTAGAAACTCCATTCAAAATGGAAAATATTCATCATTTTGCTGAAATTTTACATATGATTCAACTTTTCAATCCCATTCAAACTTTCAAAAATATTCAGCATTTTCTGAAACTTTGTTATAATGGAAGTCAATGAGAAAATCCTTCAAACTCACTCATCTTCACCCACACATCACGAATTCATACATTGACGTGGAATCTCCATTCCAACTCTCAAACGTTGACGCTCCCGTCGACTTTCAGGAACTAATTCAAATTTTCAATATCTCTTTTAGTTTTTCTACAAAGTCAGTTTAAAATACATGAAGTTTTCAGCCCTTCTCAGACTTTATAATTGGTGTGTATTGCGTGAGCTAGAGTGGGTGATGTCATCACTAGAGTGAAGAGCAGCTGTAAACTCATCAAGAAATTTTCTCTTCAACTCGCTCATACGGCCACAATTTTCACTGTACATACACAATTTATACCACAAAACGTAGGAAAATTTGTCCTGGTCACAGAAATGTTGACATGGAATCTGTGACACGTACACATTTTTGCTGAGTGGCTCCAAAGCGAAGGGAGCGCTGATTTTTTCCTCATTCACTCCAATGTAAACTGAGAGGAGAAATTTCTGGAAACAGCTGAGGTGCAACACATTTGTAAATCGCTCTGGTGACCACATTTTTGACTGTAGAAATATAAAACATGACACGTGCGTTCACAAGAAGTGGCTCTCTCTCACAATCACTTTATTTTCATTATTGGACCAACGGTTTGGGTATGGGAAGAATTTGTTCGAGGAGTTAAATCTCCTCTAAAAGAGCTCTCTTCTCTGTGTTCTGTCTGTCTCTCTCTGCTCTTCTGCCAGGTGCACCTAGTTTATTACCATGGCAACCGCTGTACCACACAAACTCACAGAAACATGATGTGTGTGTGTGTGTGTCTACATCTTACATGCAGACATGACAGGGGCAGAATCTCCATTTTAACCCCTTAGTTGCCAGAGTTATTTGAGGAAAATATTCATTTCAACATTTCAAAAGGCTTTCGCTTGAAAGTGGTGAGAGATAAAGGCATACTGTAAATGAGAAAACTATTCATCATGACCCAAAGTTTGTCATGGGAGTAAATTAACTCATCTAATTTGCATATTGTGGCGTCACTAGGCGGCGGCCATATTGGATTTCATAAATCTCAGTAAAACAGCATTTTATTTGCACAGCAGATTTCTTTTGTTTTGTGCTGTTTTTGTCGTCTCATTCTCAAAATAAAGGAAGAGGAATCTGATGGGAGTAAATTAACTCATCTAATTTGCATATTGTGGCGTCACTAGGCGGCGGCCATATTGGATTTCATAAATCTCAGTAAAACATTCAAATATTCTAATCATTCAAACTTTATTTTATTAAAGGCAGCTATTCAGTGTGGAGTCAGCTTTTCAGCAAACTTTCAAACATTCAAATCATTCAAACTTCATTGTATTCAAGACAGCATTGCAGCGTGGCTTCAGCTCGCAGCATTCACACCCGCAATTTCTTCAGAAATTGCATCTCTAGTTATTGGGTGTGAATGCTGCAAGCATTCACAACCTATGTTCTTCTACTACCAAAATTCTTTATTTTTCTTATTATTATTCTTCCGCCGCGTTTTTTGACAGTTATCTTCAACATACTTCAACCGATTCAAACCATTCAAACTTCTTCTGATTCAGCTTGTTGGACTAAGAGTCTCATCCTACTCTCCAATGTGCTATGTGTGAGCTCAGTCCTGCGTGTTCTTTAATGAAGCAATAGGAGAAGATATTCGGTCTCAGTTAATGTAGTTTATTAAGCAGTAAAGGAATAAAATTACAGAGCTCTGGGTCTCAACTTCACGTCCCTGACGAACAACAAAGGTGTGTCAGTTCACGAAGTCTGACCTCCTGTCCTTCCCCTGACCCAGTATATTTGAGCGTAACAGAGTGTCATTGTGCATGCAAGGCGTTGTCCTCTTCTCATTGGCAGTTCCACTTCCTCCTTCACCACACCACACCCCTGCCTCCTGTTAATCTGACTCCTTCCTGCTGGCGGTGGGGGCGTGGTTCCTGTTTTGAAAGACAAGAGAACAACACAACTCCCTACACGTGCTGTACCTTACTATCTGTTCATCACTTTCTATTCTTTTTACCATATATGAAACTAATTATCTAAGCATTGCGGTATGTGCTCCTCAGACTTCATGTCTCTTCCTCTCCTGTACTTCTCCACTTCTGCAAAGCAAACACATTCAGATCAGCTGAAATCATCTCAGTATTCTCATTGTTCACACATCTAAAACTTATATAGTGAAACACAACTTATAGTAAAACACATAAAATCATTCTATTCCCAACAGTCCCCCTTTTGGCCTCATAGGACTGAGGCCACTTTTTTTTCAGTCCCAATGTATCCAAGTCCCCCTTTTTAGGTCTTATGACTACTGCACTTTTTGTTTCTTTTGAAACAAAACGTTATAACTCCCCCTTTTGGTCTCATACACATGAGACCACTCATACTTTGTCTTCTTCTGAATCTGAATCTGAATCTGTCAGCGGTTCCCCCAATAGGGTGGCCGTCTCCATTTGAGTCATCTGATACGGTGGGGGTTGTGGATGTTTTCTCTCCACTGCTGACACTATGATCCTTTCACAGAGAGACCTGATGCATGGGATGCAACAACAGCCACACAATGCTAACACCCCGAGCATTCCCACCAGAGACAAAAATACAGATACCACTAGATTCTTCCACTTACCAAACCATTGTTTAAACACTCTGCCTATGGGCTTATCAGTACCTGAATGCTCATGCATCTCTTCAGACAGTGTACGTAGCCCTTCCAGTGCTTTAGTGACTGACCCATCTGGAGCTGTGTTATTTGGGATGACAGTGCAGCAGAGACCCTGGAACATAGAGCAGACACCCCCTTTCTCCACCAAAAGCATATCTAAGGCAATTCGGTTCTGGATTGTCATTAGGGAGGTGGCCGCCAACTGCTCCGAGAGTCCCCCAACTGCATCTCTGGTGCTGTTAGCCAATCTTAGAACATTGTAATGAACATAATTAATTCTGTCAACATTCTTGTTAGGGGTGATGGGAAACAGTGCAGCTAGTATGGGTATGTTTTCAAAACCCGCAGTTTATATTGATCTGGAACCCCACGAGGAACGCCTATGGCGTCTATATACGTGGTGGAGTCAGAGCCAATGTCAAACATGTCTCTTTTCTTTCTGCTAGAACTGGCCTGGGAGTCCCTCAAGCCCTAAGAGGATCAGAGGCACTGCCAGTTGGACCAGTGCGCACGTGCCGGTCCAGGTAGATGGCAGGGATAAATGGAGGGTTTTATCTTCACTGTTTATCACAGAACACAGGTCAAATTTAAATCCCATGGCTGTTCCCCTTGTATAGTTCAATGTGATGCCACCATACTTATCTATGCAGCTGTCGGAAGGTCTGCCTGTTCCCACGCTTCTTTTGGTTCAGTTTCGTGGTTGCTCTGTGGCTTTGTCTCTGGGGGAAGACTCAAAATATAAAAAAGGTAAAACAATAACACAGGTCAATACAAAGCCTCCCAGCCAACACCACTTATGGTGGCGTTGCTCTACTCCCAACAATCTCATCATTTCCTCTATAATGCATAAATGAATGTAAATATAAAAAGTAAAGGTAAATATGGAGTGTAAATATAAAAATGTGGCAAGCAAACTTTCAGTATATCCTGGCCTGCTATATTCAATTGTACTCTGGGCAAAGTGTTGCTTCAGAGGAGCTTCTAACCTTCACATTGATCACAGGATATCTTTACCGCACTTACGCTGAACTAAGAGTAAATGTAGGTGTGAGTGAGTTGTTTTTTTTTTTTTTTAGTCTTTATTGTCTCTTATGTCTTCCAGTGTTCAGGCAGGTGTCTCTGCCACTGCACACTGACTCCAGTGATACCATGTGTCACCTTTTCCCTGGAGTTTGACGGCGTGGGACGTCCGTTCCACGACTTTGTAGGGGCCAGTCCACCTGTGTTCCGACCACTTTCTTTTAATCACCTTGAGCAGGACCCACTCCAATGTTGGGGGCCCCTTTCCTTCTGCTCCCTCTCGAGCTGCTGTCACCTGTTTGGAGAAAGCTGACACCAATGCTGTTAGTTGGTCATAATACGGTTTATATTTTAGAGGACTTTCTTCCTCTTCTGTAGTTTGAATCCCAGCTCCCAGTCCCAGGAACTGTTGCCCTGTTTTCAGCTCATATGGAGTAAAACCTGTCAGTGAGTTAACAGAGCTCCTGATGGATAATAGAGCTAGGGGTAGTGCATCCACCCAAGTCATTTTAGTCTGGGCACAAATCTTGCCTATTTTTCCCTTAATAGACTGATTCATTCTTTCCACTCTGCCCTATAACTGAGGATGATAGACTGTGCCAAATGTATGTTTTAGTCCCAATGCTCTCTCTACTTCTTGTAGATCTCTGTTTTTGGAATGGGTTCCATTGTCGGATCTGATTCTTTTGGGAAACCCATCCAAATTTGATTACTGTCTTTGCATCCTCTGATTTGGCAGGTATGGCTTCTGGCCAACCAGTGTATGCATCCACTGCCCCCAGAAGACACCTGTATTCTCCCACTCTCTCTAGCATGTGTGTATAGTCAATAATGACCTCTTGACCTGGGAGTTTGGGGAGGGGAAATCTCCCCTGATGTGGTTTCACCGTGGGTCTAACATTGTATTCTGTACATATCTTACATTCTTGGACGTGATTCTCAGTCATTGCTGGCAAAAACAGGTGCCACCAATGAGTGAGATATCGCGCCATTTGCGTTTTCCCACAGTGAGTCACACCATGAGCTTCTTGAAGGACTGATCTCATCAGCCCTGGGGGCAGTGCCGTCTGGAGACCCCCACATACCCTCTGTCTTTACTGCTCCTCTTTCTCTCCATATTGTGAGCTCCTGTGGAGAAGCTTTCTGCTGTTCTGCTATTAACATACAGTACAGGCCAAAAGTTTGGACACACCTTCTCATTCAATGCGTTTTCTTTATTTTCATGACTATTTACATTGTAGATTCTCACTGAAGGCATCAAAACTATGAATGAACACATGTGGAGTTATGTACTTAACAAAAAAAGGTGAAATAACTGAAAACATATTTTATATTCTAGTTTCTTCAAAATAGCCACCCTTTGCTCTGATTACTGCTTTGCACACTCTTGGCATTCTCTCAATGAGCTTCAAGAGGTAGTCACCTGAAATGGTTTCCACTTCACAGGTGTGCCTTATCAGGGTTAATTAGTGGAATTTCTTGCTTTATCAATGGGGTTAGGACCATCAGTTGTGTTGTGCAGAAGTCAGGTTAATACACAGCCGACAGCCCTATTGGACAACTGTTAAAATTCATATTATGGCAAGAACCAATCAGCTAACTAAAGAAAAACGAGTGGCCATCATTACTTTAAGAAATGAAGGTCAGTCAGTGCGGAAAATTGCAAAAACTTTAAATGTGTCCCCAAGTGGAGTCGC
The DNA here is from genome assembly GCF_041903045.1 of Epinephelus lanceolatus. Taxonomy (NCBI): domain Eukaryota; kingdom Metazoa; phylum Chordata; class Actinopteri; order Perciformes; family Serranidae; genus Epinephelus; species Epinephelus lanceolatus. Next base: position 1,744,683 of record NC_135744.1, read on the forward strand.
AAAAACCATCAAGCGCTACAACGAAACTGGCACACATGAGGACCGACCCAGGAAAGGAAGACCAAGAGTCACCTCTGCTTCTGAGGATAAGTTCATCCGAGTCACCAGCCTCAGAAATGGCAAGTTAACAGCAGCTCAGATCAGAGACCAGATGAATGCCACACAGAGTTCTAGCAGCAGACCCATCTCTAGAACAACTGTTAAGAGGAGACTGCGCGAATCAGGCCTTCATGGTCAAATAGCTGCTAGGAAACCACTGCTAAGGAGAGGCAACAAGCAGAAGAGATTTGTTTGGGCCAAGAAATGCAAGGAATGGACATTAGACCAGTGGAAATCTGTGCTTTGGTCTGATGAGTCCAAATTTGAGATCTTTGGCTCCAACCGCCGTGTCTTTGTGAGACGCAGAAAAGGTGAACGGATGGATTCCACATGCCTGGCTCCCACTGTGAAGCATGGAGGAGGAGGTGTGATGGTGTGGGGGTGTTTTGCTGGTGACACTGTTGGGGATTTATTCAAAATTGAAGGCACACTGAACCAGCATGGCTACCACAGCATCCTGCAGCGACATGCCATCCCATCCGGTTTGCGTTTAGTTGGACGATCATTTATTTTTCAACAGGACAATGACCCCAAACACACCTCCAGGCTGTGTAAGGGCTATTTGACCAAGAAGGAGAGTGATGGAGTGCTGCGGCAGATGACCTGGCCTCCACAGTCACCGGACCTGAACCCAATCGAGATGGTTTGGGGTGAGCTGGACCGCAGAGTGAAGGCAAAGGGGCCAACAAGTGCTAAACACCTCTGGGAACTCCTTCAAGACTGTTGGAAAACCATTTCAGGTGACTACCTCTTGAAGCTCATGGAGAGAATGCCAAGAGTGTGCAAAGCAGTAATCAGAGCAAAGGGTGGCTATTTTGAAGAAACTAGAATATAAAACATGTTTTCAGTTATTTCACCTTTTTTTGTTAAGTACATAACTCCACATGTGTTCATTCATAGTTTTGATGCCTTCAGTGAGAATCTACAATGTAAATAGTCATGAAAATAAAGAAAACGCATTGAATGAGAAGGTGTGTCCAAACTTTTGGCCTGTACTGTATATATATATATATATATATATATATATATATATACTGTATAAACACAATATACACAATACAAAACATAGTATAAATGTATTAATATATTTTAATAAAGAAAACGCTTGATTGTTGATTGAGTTTATTTCTCACACACACTCTCTTTTATACCCACAGCCATCAGACTTAATAATTCTTTGTTAAATAGATGATCTTACAGACTTCTTTGAAATTTTCTTTTCAGGGATTAATAAAGTTCTTCTTATTCTTATTACACTGACTGCTGTGATCCCTCAAAAGTAGTAAAAAACATTTTCAGTATTTACATAAACACTGAAATTAATTTTGGTATTGGTATTATAACTATGAAAATGGGACTGTGGTCAAGATAATTTGAAAAAAGATACAGAAGGATGAGCAGCAGGGGATATTTGCAGCACAGGTGGTGGAAAAGTGAATATAATACAAAGGTGTGCTATACATAATATGCTATACTGTGTTTTGTATTGTGTATTTATACAGTATATAAATACTGTGTGTGTATATATATATACATATATATGTATATATATATATATACATCCCACTCTGGGGTTGAGGTGAATAAAATAACTGTGTTGTGACCTAAATAACATGCTGTTGCTATCTGCAGAAAGTATTAAAGCATGAAATCCCGCATTTTTAATGTACGAAAGCATCCTGTATCATAACTACATACGTGCCGTTTGTAACAAACCAAACCGCGTGAAAATCAGTTGAAAATTCAGTGAGTTATGCTATTTTACTTGTGCATACAGCTCCTTCCTCAATAGAAGTGAATACACTGTGGAGGCGAAGCGAGACCCATCCAAGATGGCGACCGGCGAGGACGTCGGCTCTGATAGGCAACGGCAGTCAATGCAGCGTCTATGTATATATGTCTATGCTGTGGCCCAATTGACACCGGGATTGCACTAAGAAGAAGAAGAAGAAGAAGGAGGAGGAGAAGAAGAAGGATTTCCCCCGCTCTTTTCAGGTATGTATGTTAAGTGTTTGTGCTCTTAAACTTTAAGTAACGTTTGCATATTTGTTATTTGTGTGTTTTGAGATCATTTAAAGGCATTTCGAGAGCTTTGTACATATTATTTTGAGGTTTCAATGCAGCTGTAAAAGTATACTGTAGGTTGATGCCTAATTAATTTTGTCTGTTTTATCTATACAAAACCATTCCTCTATGCTGCTTTACAATTGTATATTAATTACTGTATATATAGTAGTATATACAAATTAGAATAATTTGTTATGTATGTATAAAGCATCATATACAGTAGGTGTTTCCACTGTGTTCTTGGTTCATTCTTCATAGGTGACAGGGTTAAGTCTGATCATGAGGCTTGCCACCATTGCAAAGCTGGTCCTGGTGTTACCCCACTCCAATGCAGATGCAGAGAGAGAGAGACTAAAACCAGGAACAGCCTGGCTCTGGATGGATCCCTGTCATCAATAATGACAATAAAGATGGCTGGCCTGGAGTCCTGCTTCACGTGGGAGCCCTCCCCAGAAATCATCAAGGCCTCAAAAAAGGCCACAAGCAAGTACAACAAAGCATACAGATCTTAAGGACTTTGACAGTAGCCTCCCTATTTTGGGAATTGTTTGTATAAATGGTTAAACTTTAATTTTATTTTTTTTTTATTCAAATTGGTATCAGCTGCATGTAGTTTGGGGATGTTCAAAAATGTCAAATGTCACATAGCTTTTGTGGGTTTTCATTTTTATTTAAATGTTTCTTGCATGATGTTGCATATCTGTTTACTATCTGATGACTTGAATCCCAAAGTAAACATGCACAAATTTGAGCCGTGCTGTGTCTTGTGTCTTACTGTTGGGTCAGTTGGTTCAATAGGCGGTGGGCCGAAGGTCGCTATCTGCTTTTGTTTTTGAAATGATCGATCCTCAGCAATAGAGTAGCTGCTTTTTTAACATTAACTTAATATATTTTTTCTGAACAAGTTTCCGTTTGTTGGCAGTCTCAATTCAATCATATTTTTATGAAAACTAAACTTATGTTTGATAAACTAATCAGGCAAACGCTATGGCGTACTATACCGCAAACCAATCAACAACAAGTTCCAGCGTCACCTGACTTGAAGTGTGCCAATGATATTCGCCCAAATAGGAAGTAAACACGGCTCAGAGGAGTTGACCGGAATTGACCGGAGTTAGCCGTAAACAGTATGTAGTCTGTGTCTTTATGCTATCTAACCGACAGTATTTACCTGGACATTTTCTGCATATCTTCCGTGAGAAGCTGAAGACGTTTCTAACGTTAACTTAGTTGAAGTGTTTTGAACAGTTATTCACGTTGTGTATTAGCTCATTAGCCACCGATGTGTTGTTAGCATTCATCACTAGCAAAGTGAACGGACTTTTAGCCGCAGTACAGCTAACTCAGCTTACTAATGAGGCTGCAGTTCATAGTTTCCGATGAGGAGAACCTGAGGAATAAACGGACTGTGCTGTGAGTAACCCAGCTAACGCTCAGAGTATCCTGACTGCACTGCTCGGGCCTTGCTGTCATGGACGACATCGACGGGCCGTCTTCATCTTCGCCACTGACTGAATGAATGACTGAAAGGCTGTTACACATCGTCTGGACACGTGTGACATCTTGATCCTCGCCTGCTGGTTCGAGAGACCATGGACTGGACAGGAAATCAGACGCAAACTATCTAACTATCAAACTATGTGATGACTATGGTATTAGTACTTTTACTGAACAAAAGGATCTGAATACTTCACCATTGTATGATATATGAATATTTATGATATGAAAATTGAAATTGAATGTACTGTCCAAAGTCAAAACCACAATGTTGTACAAACCAATCTGCTGTATTGCCCTCTCTTTATTCTTGCGAGCTCTCTCAATGTTTCTTCTGTTGGCATATTGTATATAACATTCTCGGTGGTAGCCAACATTAGCTGGCACACAAAGACATTTTCCTTTAACTCATATTTTTCTACAGCTGTTGCTGCAACTTGGCTTTCTTTAGTATCAAAACTGACCCACTCCAGAGAACTTCTTACAAATGCTGCCCAACTTTCGGCTGAAAACCGTATGATATTAGGAGCTGTGCTGCCTGCTACGTGCATGCAGCACTCCATATTTTCCAGGATGTGTCCTTAGCTGCAGATGTGCTAGCTAAGGTAAACATGTGTTTGGGTTGATGCAAATGAGATGACATTAAAAAAAAAAAAATCAAATCAAGTGGAGAAAATGACTCAGACTCATCACTTGTTGTATATTGTAGTTTATTAGGTCATTCATTAGACTCTAGAAGCCTATAAACTAGTCAGTTTAGGGTCTATTATTAAGAAATATATACATATATATTAAAATTACTCTTTTGTATAGTATTAGAACAGTATGAGAAGCAGATGTAACACATGCCTCTTGCATGTTACATTAAATACATCAGTTGAGCTTTAAATGGTCACTATGTCGAATAGCAACATCTTGTAATATAGAATATAATTTTGCCAGTAATTTTATCTTTATTTAATAGTTGTAAGGTGTACATATTTGTGTTATTTTCATATTTTTATGCTGTTATCTTATATTTCAAATTTAATACTTGGCTACACAGTATCCAAGGTAACGATGCAGCTATAAGGCCCATCACCAGGGGAACAAGTCAGACCGGGCTTGTATCCCCCATGTGAATGTGTGACTGTTAAATGGAAACCTGTAAATATTAATGTATAGCTGATCTGAGAGAGACTTTATTACTAATTATAACTATATTGACATTCAGAGTGATTATCAATGTGTACTGGTTCATCTGTATCAATAGTGTCTTTTATGTAATTTGTAATATAGTAAGTCTTTGACATAGCTGTCAAGTCTCCCGTTTTGGCCAGGAAACTACCGTATTTTACCCCTCTTTCCCGCCGTCCTCCCGTATTAGTATTTTCCCGTAAATCTCCCGTATTATAATAACATTATAACCCTGTATTATAACGTAGGAATGTTCACAGCATTTCAGTGTCAACAAAGGTAGGCCTATCAGATTCTGATCACCTAATTGTAGTTAGTAAGTGGTTGACAAGTGGTTATTTTAGATTTCCTGTACACCTGTCTTAAAATGTAAGCGTCGGGCGCCGGAAAATTTCCCTTATTTTCAGATCCAAAACTTGACAGGTATGATCTTTGATCCTGGTCAAGGTTAGACCGTTGACCATGTAATTTGTTATTTAACGGTTATTAAGCTTCGTCATGTTGACATCATTTATTAGTATTGTAAGTTTCCTTTGATTATGATTTTATTTATATTAAATAGTTTTACTGAGACCGGGCTTGTATCCCCCAGACCCCGAAGTGCTTGTAAGCAATAAACAGTGATCATTGAATCGACATCGGAGCGTCTGTGTGTCTTTGTTGGAGTCAACTGACGTCACTAACTGTTAGCCGTTAGTCCACCATCATTATCACAACACAACGCAGAGACTGTAGGCTGTCGCTATTATCAACAATATAAAAGAAACTTAACGGGGGCATACATAGAAAAATAAATCACAACACTGGCCATTTTTATCACCTGCAAAGGGATTTGTGTAGACCCTAAGATTATACAATCATGTTACATAGATATATTAATGATGATGGTGATTATATACCATATATTTACATTAAATTGTTCATTTGGACACAATAATAAGTCAAAAAAAGACGGAGCTGTCAGTTTTCCCTGTTTACATTTTTGGGTCCTAAGGCCGTCTGCCATTGGTTGATATTCTCTAAACTACAATCTGATTGGTTCATCAGCTAGAGTTATCCCGCAAGTTGCCTGAGCAGAGTGACAATTAAAATACAAGTTTGTGAAAATATATGATCAAACCAGAGCTGCCAACAAATTTTCCCGGACTCTATAGAATTGTTTAATATCACACACAAAAAACTGTGTACTCTATCGATGGAGATCGATCAACAACACGAAAAACGCGTTCGGCCCACCGTCTACAATTGGTACACTCTGAGTTAGGCTAATACATTGAGAACCACTGATGTATGGAAAATGGTATATTTAAAAAAAAAAAAAAAAAAAAAAAAGTTTTTGCTGTATGATAATGACGCTGAATGGGCCATACAAAAAATTGCAGTGTATGTGGCAAAATTTCGGTTGGCCCCACCAAATCTCACTCCAAGGTTTTTTGAAAAGTTAGCAGCCCTGCAAGCGGGGAGTACATCAAATATGATGAAGCACTTGCTTCATCAACGCGGAATCACACTAAAGGAATGTACCGTGTTTGATGTGTTTTGGCGTTCTACTCCCACTCCCAGCCATGATGACTCGCCAGGCCCAGCAACAGCGACCACGACCAGTAACGTTAGTAACGTTAGCGACGTCTCCTGTCAAGACACATGGAATATCTATTTGCTAGCTAGCTAGTGTTGGGAATAGAATGATTTTATGTGTTTTACTATAAGTTGTGTTTCACTATATAAGTTTTAGATGTGTGAACAATGAGAATACTGAGATGATTTCAGCTGATCTGAATGTGTTTGCGTTGCAGAAGTGGAGAAGTACAGGAGAGGAAGAGACATGAAGTCTGAGGAGCACATACCGCAATGCTTAGATAATTAGTTTCATATATGGTAAAAAGAATAGAAAGTGATGTACAGATAGTAAGGTACAGCACGTGTAGGGAGTCGTGTTGTTCTCTTGTCTTTCAAAACAGGAACCACGCCCCCACCGCCAGCAGGAAGGAGTCAGATTAACAGGAGGCAGGGGCATGGTGTGGTGAAGGAGGAAGTGGAACTGCCAATGAGAAGAGGACAACGCCTTGCGTACACAATGACACTCTGTTACGCTCAAATATACTGGGTCAGGGAAAGGACAGGAGGTCAGACTTCGTGAACTGACACACCTTTGTTGTTCGTCAGGGACGTGAAGTTGAGACCCAGAGCTCTGTAATTTTATTCCTTTACTGCTTAATAAACTACATTAACTGAGACCGAATATCTTCTCCTATTGCTTCATTAAAGAACACGCAGGACTGAGCTCACACATAGCACATTGGAGAGTAGGATGAGACTCTTAGTCCAACACTAGCTGAACATGTTTAAGCAGCACCATGAGTTCAGTTAATGTTAGCTAACGTTTGTTTTGTCTGTCTAACTTTACTTGTTTTTGCTGGCTACCGTTGTTTCTTGCACTGTAAAGGGACCTTGGGTTCTGTGAAAGGCGCTAGCTATATAAATCTAAGTTATTATTATTAGTAGTATTATTTTTCCTAGATGAAAGTTCAGAGAGCAGTCAGGCTCACAGCTGTGAGAGCTCCCCTCCACCACCACCAGTTCAGCCCAGACAGTGACCTCCTACAGAAACTCCATTCTCGCTAGCCACAAAGGGGAAGATGAGCAAGGAAAAAGTGGAGGAATGTCAATGAGCGGTGACACGATTTGTAGTGATGGGGTTACACCCATTTGCTACGGTTGAGTCAGAGCCGTTTAGGTATGCAAAATATAGCTACGGCAACATCCATGGACTTTTCCTTTGATATTTTCCTGTGTCCTTTGTCACACATCAGAACAGCTGCCAGAATAGCTAACATTATGAAGATGTAGCCTACATAATAATGTGAGTGTACAATTTCTCTACAGGGAGATGACCAGGGCTCTGAATCCAAAGTACAACCCTCCCTCCAGGGATAATCTATCCAACCATTTGATACCAGCCTGGTATAACGTAGAAAAAGAAAACATAACATCAGAGATGGAAGGAGTCAGCAAGATCGCAGTTGCCAGTGATGGCAAGATCACTACATGACAGTAACGACACATTACATAAGTAGCGGAAGGATGAATCAGAAAGTACTTAAAACAAAAGCTGTCTACAAATCACAAACAGGGGATGTGGTAGCTGAAATTGGGGACATTCTGGATGAGTCTGGGATAAGGGGCAGAGTTGTAGCCATTACTGTGGATAATGCATCCAACATGGATGTAGCCGTAAAAAAGCTGCACATCATCAAAATAGGCTGCTTCGCACATACACTCAATCTTGGGACTCAATGTCTGTACACAGTCACCTCAGTGACTAAGTGGACAGCAAGGATCCGGGATGTCATCGTCTGGATGAAGAGGTCATCCATGGCCAAGATAGTGCCCCGAGAGAAGCAACACTTTCTGAGTAAGAATCTTACATCAGCAGAACAGAATGTTTATAATACCAGTACAGGTACCTGGTACATTGGAATTCTTGCTACTGTCTTGTATTGGTATTTGATCATGGTAACAATAATATATACATTATATATATATATATATATATATATATATATATATATATATATATATATATATATATATATATATATGTGTGTGTATGTATGTGTGTGTGTGTGTGTGTGTGTGTGTGTGTGTTCTGGATGTGCGAACTCGCTGGAACTCTCTCTACCTCATGCTGGAGAGGTTCGTTGAGCAGTTTTCAACGATTCAAGCAGCCTCTTTGGATCAACGACTGAGAATGCCAATGGACAGGGACAGGTATGACCGCTTTTGAGCACAGTGATGCGTTGTGGTCCATGGTAGCATGAAATTAAGTTACCTAGCTTAAGTGGAATAGTACGTACTTACTCTTTGTAGAGTTTCACAATTTGATTTCTAAATATGGTAAAGGAAGCACTTCACCGTGCAAGAAGAAGACCACACTGAAGAGGACAGTCTGGACTGATCTGTCTCAGCGATATCAGGTAAAAAAAAAAAAAAAAAAAAAAATTATTAACAATATCACTTAGAAGAATAGTGTAAATAAATAATATTTTATTAATCTAATTCGATGATCTGCATTTCTTAGGATGCCGATGTCAGAGACTTCCTTGCAGAGGCGACCACATTGGATCCTCGCTTTAAGCATAAACTGGAGGATGACACTGTCTGGAACAAGGTCAAGGACAAAGTTCTCGCAGCAGCTGCAGCAAAACATCCTACAGAAAGAGAACAGGTATTCATTATGAATATGAATTGGACTTGGATCTTTAATTCTCAAATACTCACCCCCTGCATCATAATAATAATAATAAGTAATAATAACTTGGATTTATATAATGCCTTTCACAAAACCCACACTGAAGGCTCTATCCCCAAAGGTCCACAGCGGTAGAGGGGACAGCATCATGTCCTCTGTTACTCCTTTGTGTAGTCTAATTGCTTATTCCACCTACAGCTGATGGAGCATGGTGATGAGATGGACAGGGGGACAGTCCAGCCAGAGAGGAGAGAGGGGAGGACTCAGAGGAGAGCGAGAATGAGACTGTACTGGTAAGTGTACAACTACACCTCTTCTTACACCTGTCCTGCAAGTCTTATGTCGTTTGTTTTTAATTTTCATCTCAAACTTTCTAAATGGCTTAACTTGAAGTATATCTGATATGTTGTCTTCTTTTAGCTAGTAAATCGCTTCAGCAAGCTCTTCCAAAATATTATGTTTCATGTCTCTTGGTGCATTTAGGTACGTTTGGTCTCGTAGACATGCAAGATCAGCCTGTCTCAGTCTGAATTCCACATCAACCGAGAAATTTGGGATGTCAAAAAACCCTGGCCATTTCTCTTGTCTCATTGATGATGATGAGCTGTGTGTGTGTGTGTGTGTGTGTGGACAGTATCTCTATATCATCTGAGGCATTGGAAGCATCAGACATGCTGGTAGTGGGCACAGTCATCAGCAATGGAATGATCTTCACAGTAGCTTTTGCAGCTGGCAAGTCTTCCATGACCTCATATTGCAAAGGGTGTAACTGAAGTCAGGGTCTTCATACATGACAATTAAGTCATACTGCAGCTTGCATTTTTCTTTTATTTGTATCTTCAGCTCTTCAAGTGTTCCTGGTTTTCCATCCAGTGACACTGTCCGTATGTCCTGTTCAGTTATGACAAATCTTGGATTATAGGTTGCCATCGTCCTGAAAAAAGTGAACATCACTTAAGTGTCCATTTCACATACAATCATTCAGCATAATATGTAATGCATAAGTGTCACATACACATTTCCTTTCACTCAGTAAGAGGATAAGGGGAAAACATCAAACAAAACGATTTCAGTGTTGATTACAACAATATGTCATAATATCTGTACTGTATTTAAAGGTGCTGTATGTAAGAATGTGGCCAAAACGGTGACTGCACTCAAATTCAAAATACTGCCGCAAGTCGTGTCCGCCCCCCCTCCCCTACAGATTCGAGGTTGCTGGACAGCGGCACGCTGGAGACTGATTTGTTTGCCCACGGGCGGCTGCCGTGGCAGGGCCGCGTCGCCGTGTCCTTGATCTTCGGTTTTCCAGCGCACCGTTCGAGCAAGTCCGGCTTCTCTGCTGCTAACGCTGCTGCCGGGATACTACTGAGGAGGAGCCGGCTGCTAATGCTATGTACCGGGACACTACTAATGCTGCTTGCCGTGCTGCTGTAGCTCAGTAGTAACTGTAACTGATGCTTAGACTCTCCTGACTGTGTGACTGGTAGACAGCGGTGGGTGGCGCAACAGGCCAAAACACCAATTCAAAACATAAACATGATTTGCGGACTGCAAAAATGTTTTTTAAATGCAGATATTCTGGCTGTACTATTGTTGTCAGCAGACGCGTCACGTCAATAGAAACCGAGGGGGCACGTGCCCCCTCAGATTTGAGGGATGATTTTTTTTTTTTTCAACCAATTTTATTTTACTTACTTTACCTTACTTATTATTTTACCATCTAGCTATGATCAGTGGTCATATTGAGTGAAATGTATTCTAAATAATTCATCTCAGGCCCATTTAGTGGCCATAACTTGCATAAAATGCATAAATGGTAATTTACGCATTATTTATTAGGATTTAGGGGAGATTTCCTGTTAGTAGTGATCACACACAGCAACAGAGCAACCATCTTGATAATAAACGATCTTTGGCCGATCATGTGACCGCTCACAGCTTTCCCATTGGATTTTAGCCACCCGGGTCTCCCATTGGACAGCCGATCTTACCGGCTTGACATCTAGGCTTCCGGGTAAGCTATAAACACACCGATGGGATCGATGTAAAGGCTGAAGTGTCCTGCTTTCATTAAAAAAAAGAATTATGTCGCTCTTATTTTCCGTTCCGGAAATAGACGCGAAAGAGTACGACTATACCCCCCGCTATCGCCAGTGATGACGGCGATCTAACCTAAGGGTTAACGTTAGCCTATAATGTCTGGACTGTAACGTTTGCCTGACTAATCAGCTACTAGTAGCCTAGGGAGTATCCATGGAAGTATCAGAAAAACATGGGACGGGATTTATTTTGGTGTATCTGTGTTTCAACGTTAGGCCACCTAACAATATGGGTGAGTGTGTATGATTGTGTCCTTTTTTATTGCCTTGTCACGCCTTTGCCAATAACATTGGCTATCGTTATTACGTCACGTTACGTTTTGCTGTCAGTAGTGGGAACCGGCCTGGGTTCACGTTTGTGTGTATTAACGTTAGTGTGTAGCCAAATATTTTATGCAATACAATAAGCTTAGCTATGTTTGCAATATTTTCCTAGCTGCTAGGGTTTGTTTGAGAAAAACTCCTTTCCTCCTTACACAAAATAGTTTACATGGCAAGGTGTAGATGTGTTAACTGTGTGTGTGTGTGTGTCTGGACGGGGGGGTCGGCTTTGAGTTTGGGCCCTATCCAATCTCAAGGCGTTGTGCAGCAGGGGCCCAAAATAAGTGATTTGAGGGCATCCCCCCAAAAAATTTGTGCGCGCGCATAGCGTACAAACCCAATCCACTGTGCCCCCTCACATTTTGGGGTTGCAGGACGCCCCTGGTTGTCGGTGAGATCAGTATGTTATATTAACATTATTCCTTAGTCTCTGTGACATATTAGGACGATTTTATGAACATTTGCTTTAGATTTCTTACATATAGCTCCTTTAACACCATGAACACAGGCAGAAGACGCAACCAGGACTGTACTTTGCTTGGCATTTTGCTGATGTAGCGACCTCTGAACATTTTTGCGGAAAGATGTGACCATAACTGTCCTCACTTTATCAATTTGCAAAGGACACTTGAAGAATGTTGAAGCATCTAAACAGAAGGCAATCATCTTCTGGTGTCTTACAGCAAAGGTATGTGCAACATTCTTGAAATTTCGAGTGTCATGTACAACTGTTTAAAAAAAATGTATGTTTCCCTTCAAAATGCATTGTCCACACATCTACTAGTGGGCCAAAGATTTTTATCATTTCAGGATAATGTTCGATGAAATTATGTTTTGGATGAAGTTTATAGTTTTGAGAAAGTTGTCTGCAGTAACGCTGTATGTTGTGAGATTTTGCAATCCAGGGAGTGAATTAACTCTTCAATAAAATGTGATGACATTACCAACTCCAGTATATATTTCAGAAGCATCACTATCTCCCATGTTTGGTCTTCCTCTGGGATACTGTAGCCAATCATCAATGGAAGAAGCCTCAGGAGAGACCAATTTTCATGACCATTCCCCCCAATGGTTCCCTTAGAGATGAAGGTCTTTGGAATGAACTGTGGTTGGTCAGCTTTCTCAGAAAATGTGTAGGGAAACTGCCTAATAGCCTCATTCAACAAGTCCAAAGAAACATACTTCTCGGTAATAAAATCCTGAAGACATAGTGACATTCACGTAGAAAACTATCCACCACATGAAAGTGCATCAAGTTTTCATTTAATGAACACCCCCTTTTAACACCATGATGTTTGGCTGTAGTATGGTCATGTATAACTTCTTGCACATGACGATAGTGATTCTGGTCTTTGGCTGATGTAGACCTGATTGGACCTCCTTATCCTGTATGTCATCTCGCTAACACACACAAAACCGACAAAAGTGCTCTGCTGCAAAACTGTCCTGGAATCCCGCCAAAGAGGGAGCCCCAAAGTTGTCCGCTGCTACATACAATACAGTGCCTTTAACACTTTCTGCCAGTTGGTCAACATAGACCATAGTCCTCAAGAGTTGCAAGATCCTGAATGAGAGGGCGGAGGACTTCTGGATAGCCACATTCTTTCACAGTGTTAACCTTACACAAAAGAGCAAGTTGAATAGAGTGAAGAGCTGACCGATATTTGGAGTCAAGATTAGCAAGTACCCTATACACGTAGGACTGCTTGATAATGGAAAAAATCATAATCACGATTATTTTGGTCAAAATTGAAATGATTATGCAAACAATTATGCGGTGCATGTGGTGACTTATATTGGTTAAGCGACAGCATGTCATTTCTGTCCCTACATGGTCACGCGTTTGCAATTCTCCTCTGCTCTCTGTATCGCGCACGGCGGAGTTCGGCCCTGATGCGCGCACACACACACACACAACGACACATGCACACACACACAGACCAACATCTCTCGCTCTCCCTCTGCCATTTTCCACACGCTGTTTTTTAAATGTTCCGCGATCACCTGCCCCTTGCATTATTCGTAGTTCACCTACTTGACTGGCTCATGGAGTGAATAGAGGAGAGGAGGGGCGGTATTGCGCATGCGCGGCTTCCGTAGAAGACAAAATATCATCTCCAGGCGTCCGTGACCAAAAATCGTTTACCCTCGATTGCATTCATTTTGAAATCGTTTGACCTCAAAATCGTAATCGCGATCACCAGACGATTAATTGCACAGCCTTAAATACACAGCACATAGTTTGTGTTTTTTCTTGGATGTTCCCAATGGATTAGCCACTTCAAATTCATCTATATATAGAACTCTTTGCTTAAGTTGTGTGTGAAAAACTTGTCCAATGTCTGACTGAGAATGACAAAGACACAAATGCACTTACAGTGCATTGAAAGATTTGAGAGTGCACAAGCAATCCTGATAAAGACATGGTATTGGCTGTTGCAGAGTGAAGCCTCCATGTTTCAAGCGATAGTGTTTTAACAACTGCCCTCTTTTGTCTGCAGAAAAAATACACTGCTTACAGGTCCACTGCATCTGCAAGATATGATTTTAAGTGGGGATAGTCTCTCATATTAAATCTAATAATAGTTTAGCAGAGTGAATACTTTGTCAAAAATGCCTCTGCTACTGGTTATAACTCCATAAAAGGATAGTTAGAATTTTTTAAATTGGGATTGTATGAGGTTCATGTCCACTGTCAGTCTTTTACGTGCAAAGGATGTCAGTCTGCACAACCCCAGTTTGGAAAAGTAGACTGGAATACCACCACAGAAACCAAACAATGTAATGCTGTGGACAGGAAGCAGCAAAATGTATTTTAGCCACCTAAAAAGAAATCAATACGAGTTTAAGTGAGGGCTATATTTAAAATATTTTCATCACTTTACCTTGTCATCAAAAAGCCCTTTAGTACCTGAACTGAAACTTATCTATGCTGTAGATTTAAAGTCTACAGTCAGCACGACCTCCTGGAGATAGGATTTCACAGTGAGAGGACGGTCACAGCGGAGTTTATCCGCTCCCATAACATCCCGGCAGACATCGCCAGGAGCCCCGGCGCTCCGTGGATTATCATCCCAGAGGAGAGGAGACGTAAGCGGCGCAGCGAAAGGAGGAGGAAGCGTGGATGCAGAGTTGGGGCGCTAGCGAGGCTACGCAGGAGCCCACACAAACCACCACTTCCTAGCGTTTTCCTCGCAAATACAAGATCCCTCGCTAACAAGATGGACGAACTGAGGCTACAGGTTTCTACTAACAACACAGTGAAGGACTGCTGCGTGCTGATCTTCACGGAAACCTGGCTCCGTTCATCTATTACAGAGGCAGCTATTGAGTTTAGCAGGCCACACGCTACACCGTTGGGACAGAACTGCAGACTCCGGTAAGAGCAGGAGGGAGGACTGTGTGTCTAACAACAGCTGGGGCACTGACACTAAGACTATCAGCAGCCATTGTTCTCCGAACCTGGAGTACATGACTGTGAAATGCAGGCCCATTTACTTGCCTCGAGATTTTACTGCTGTCTTTATTACGGCTGTGTACATCCCCCCTGATGCTAATGCTAACCAAGCCCTCGGACTGTTACATGACACCGTTAGCAGTCAGCAGAACATGCATCCTGAAGCTATCCACATTGTAGCAGGGGATCTGAATCACGTTGATTTAAAAACAGCACTCCCCAAATGACATCAACATGTCAAATGTGCTACAAGGGGAGAAAACACACTGGACAGGTGCTATTCTAACATCAAGCAGGGCTTCAGAGCGAGGACATTACCACATCTGGGCCAGTCAGACCACATGTCCCTGCTCTTAATACCGGCATACATCCCCCTCAGGAGAAGTGCTCCTACCATATCCAGAACTATTAAGACCTGGCCTGAAGGTGCTTCTCAGCAGCTGCAGCACTGCTTTGAGATGACAAACTGGGAGGTGTTTGAACATCAGGACTTGGAGCAGCATACCACAGCAGTCCTGGGCTACATAAAGTTCTGCACGGACATCACCACTGTGGACAGGCACATCAAAGTTTATCCAAACAAGAAGCCTTGGATGACTAAAGAGGTGCAGTGCCTGCTCAGGGAGAAGAACACCACCTTCAGGTCTGGAGACAGGGAGCTTTACAACACTGCCAGATCCAACCTGAATCAGAGTGGCAAAGGCTGCATACAAGAGGAGGACAGAGGACTGCTTTAAGAACAACAGCTCCAGGCAGGTGTGGCGAGGGGTCCAACATATTACGAACCATGCACGATGGTGGCGCCTCACTAACAGAGGAAGTGAATAACTTCTTTGCTCGTTTCGAGGTGCCAGCACGAGAGACGGCCTCATCACATCCAGCAGCAAACAGCAGCAGTCCCTTCACGGTAGAGGAGCACCACTGGGTACAGTGAACCCAAGGAAAGCAGCGGGCCCCAACGGTGTCTCCGGACAGGTGCTTAAGGGCTGTGCAGCTCAGTTGGCAGGGGTCTTCACCAAAATTTTCAATCAGTCCCTGAGTCAGGCCACCGTCCCTCCCTGCCTAAAGTCCTCCATCACTGTCCCCATCCCCAAGAAAAATACCATCAGCAGTCTAAATGACTATCGTCCGGTGGCATTAACACCCATTATCACAAAATGCTTTGAGAAACTGGTCCAGACCCACATCACCTCCATCCTACATCCCGGTTTTGACCCTGTTCAGTTCGCATACAGAGCTAACAGGTCCGCGCAGGGCGCCATAACAACAGTCCTCCACACTGCTCTGTCCCACCTAGAGCATCAGGGGACCTACGCATGCCTGCTCTTTGTGGACTTCAGCTCTGCATTTAATACAATCCTACCGAACAGACTGGTGTCAAAACTGTACGATCTTGGATTATCTGACTCTGTCTGCCGCTGGATCAAAGACTTTTTGACAGATCGCTCCCAGAGGGTGAGAGTAGGCCCCCATGTCTCCTCAGCCATCAGCCTCAGCACCGGCTCCCCTCAGGGCTGTGTGCTGAGCCCCCTACTTTACACTCTCTACATGCATGACTGCACCTCCACACACCCCAGCAACAGCATCATAAAGTTCGCTGATGATACCACCGTGGTGGGGCTCATCTCAGGAGGGGATGAGTCCGCATACTGGGACGAGGTGGAGAGGCTGTCTGCGTGGTGCACAGGGAACAACCTGATCCTGAACACCAAGAAGACACAGGAGATCATCGTGGACTTTAGGAGGAGGAAAACAGACACTCCATCCCTGTTCATCGGCGGAGACTGTGTGGAGAGTTGCCGATTCCTGGGCGTGCACATAGAGGACGACCTGACCTGGAGCGCCAACACTACAGCCATCATCAAAAAGGCACAGCAGAGACTTTATTTCCTGAGGATACTGAGAAACAACTACCTCAGACAGGAACTGTTAGTGTCCTTTTACAAGTGCTCCATACAGAGCATTCTTACATACTGTATCTGCGTGTGGTTTTCCAGCTGCACAGCAGCAAACAGGAAAGCGCTCAAGAGAATCTTCACCACAGCCCAGAAGATCACCAGCTGCCCCCTTCCATCCCTGGAGGAACTCTACAGTTCCCACTGCCTCAGGAAAGCACAACACATACTCAAGGACCCAACCCATCCCGGACATGCACTTTTTGAACAATTACCCTCTGGCAGACGCTTCAGGACAAAGGCCAAAACAAACAGACTAAGAAACAGTTTCTACGCAAGAGCCATTACTGCACTACACACTGTTTGACTGGTGCTGTTTTATGTGACTGTTTTTACACTGGTTGCTGTTTGAATGTTGTGCAATGTTATTTATTTATTTTTTATTTTTACTGTGCACTTTTAGTGCATTCTTTTATACTTTTATTCTTGTGTTTTTATCATACTTTTTAAATGGCACTTAAGGAGGACTGCACCTTACAATTTCGTTGTACTTGTTGCAATGACAATAAAGACATTCTATTCTATTCTATTCTATTCTATTCTATCATTAAAGCCACCAGGATCCATTGACAAAAACAGTAAATTTATCTTGCTGTAAATGGGAGCTGCTGGGGGGTATTCTCAGAAAGCAGGTTATGTGAAAACTCAGAGTAAGTTAGCCCTGAGATGAGGGAAACTCTGAGTTATCCGTTCCAGAAAGAGAGGTAACTGAAACTCTGAGTCAGTCACCATGGTAACAGACTCTGTGAACATAACCTGCTCGCTGACAGGTTTTCTTCAATAAACTCTGAGTTTTTCTCTGTCTCCTCCCTCTTACACGCTGTTTCATTTCCTCATTCATTCAGTCCGTGTCAAAGCTTGTATCGAAGAGCATTAATTAGCGGAGATTTACCATCTGTCAGTCTAAATCCTGCTGGATATTAGTTTGTTACTCAGGACTGTCTTAAGTTACTGAATTTATGCACATCAATCATTTCTTTGGACATCGGTTTTTGTCTTAACATTCAAATATTACACAGCGAGAATTCACCCTCAGCTCAGAATCAAACCTCTGTCCTTTTAATATTTATCATTTTTTATTACACTGTGCACAAGGATCAGACTGTCAGTCGGTTAGAGCAGCTCCGAAATGTTTATTGCACATAATGTGTAGGTCTAATTATTTAAATTTTAAAAATCAGTATGAAGATTTAGACACGTAGTATCAATGACTAATGATCTTTATCACTGATGTCATTGGTTGCACTGATGGAACATAATTCCTATAGCCTAATATTGGGGATTATATGTTAATATTTCTGAGTGAGCAATGGTACAGCGTTTCAGTGTCTTTAAATTTGCTAGCTGAAATAAAGTCACTGAATGCTGTTGAGTCAAGATACAAATAGATGTGCAACATTTTAAAGCCTTTGGAAACACAGCTTGAAATACTAAAAATGCATATATTATATCAAAGTTGAGTGTCTCATTAATCATCCACAAAAGTCTGAGTGAAAATAACCATTAATAACTATTAGAAAACCTGGTTTAAAAACAGCTCATTTTGCTGTTTAGACCACTTGCCAGGACAGAGTGGGCGTGGCAGATAACACTCTGATTGACAGCTCCCTCGTTTTGATTGACATCTCCCTGGCTCAGCAATGGCTGCCACAAATTTAATCCAGCCGTACATGTTTGAGCCCTCTGATGATTCAAAGGATCCTTTCAGGTGGTCACTGAATGGTAAGTTTCAAAATGTTTTGTGATTCATATTAATGTTACTTCGTAGAATAGTTAGCATAACTTTTACATGCAATGTTACGGCCAGGCTCCACCGGCTGCAAACGTATAGCGTAGCGTCGCGGCGTATTCATTTGGGCTCCACTGACTGCGTACGGAAGCGACACGTGGAGAAGCCAGCGGGGTTGTTTACCATTTGCAGAGCCGAGAGGCTGCATGTAGGCTGCATGAAATGTTAAATCATTTTCCACCTAAGTTATTACATATATTTGAGTTGTCTACAAGTTTACTGTACTGTTTGTCGTCTACTCGCTTTCAAATGTCCCCACGGACACAGTGTCACGGATAAACAATAGAGGAGCCGCGTAAAATAGAGTTGTCGCGCCGCTCTCGTTGCCGGTGGAGCCGCTGTAATTGATTAACAGGGGGCGAGCTGCTACGGGACTCGCGCTGCAGACGTGCCCGGTTGAGTCCGGCCGTTAGCTGAGATGAATGACAACGGGAGGCTAGCGCTTAGCCTTTCTTCATTGAGATACATTTTCACTTTTTACTGTGGTTTATGGGCCCTCTGCTAAGGGGTCCCGATGGGGGATTGACTGCTCGTGGCGGTCCGCTCTCTCCTGTGTGTTGGTGGGGGTCCATCCTGGGGGGTTCGGGCGGGTGGCCCTTCGCGGTCCCCTGGTTCCCGATGCGCCGGGGACATATGCCTTGCAGTATCACCGCCTCCTTGCCTCCCTCGTCCGCCCGGGCCTGGGTGGGCTCTCGTTACTGTCCGATCCGGCGTCTGCTGGTGGCCGGCGCCTGGTGCGGGCCCGTCCGGTGCGGTGCTGGTTCTCTCCCCGGGGGCGGTGCCGGGCCCCCGCGCCTGGCTCCTTGGGTCGGGGGCGGTCCCTGGGTGCGTCCGTGGGTGGGGGATGGGGGCGGGGGCGGGCGGGTGGTCGGGGGCGGGTGGTGGTTGGGGGGGGGGTGGGGGCGGTCCGCGTCAGGCAGTGGGTGGGCAGGCCCTCCTGCTCCGCCTGTCTGGGGTGTGTCTCTGGCTCTCTGGGGGTGCCGGCCTTCGCCGCCCTGGGTCCTTGGGCCTGCGTGGTGTCCTGCAGCCTCTGTGGCTCCATGGTCTTGGGGTCTGGGCGCTCCTGCGGTTTTGGGGTGCCATACCGCCCCCCTTCCCCCGCAGGGCTGGCCCTGGACCCTGGTGATGGTTCTCATAAACACATTGGAAGGGTTCAAATACACGCATGCATGTTTGATACTTCAGCTCCATGACGCATCGCAAAGAACCGATGGGATCACTCCAAAGGGGCCCACTTGCTTCTCAAACTTACCACACCGCGCTGGCAACTCTTCTCTGCAATCGGGCTTTCCCCCTCCACCAAGACTCTCACATTTTTGGTGTTCAGTATAGACTTCTCTTTTGTTTTTGTTTTTCAGTACAGTATAGTAGACATGTATATGTTTATTTTCGATAATCTGCATGGAGCACAACCACCTCAAGGCCACAATACATCAGCTACACTGCCTGTTTCTCCCCTGTTTTTTTTTGTTTTTTTTTCATTTGTTTATTTGTTTGTTTTTCCTCCTTCTTCTCCGCATGCACTGTCACTATATAACTCAGGACTTAAGCACCTGCCCCCTCCCCCTTGCTTGTTTCCTTACTTTCCCCCTGACACACTTTGGTGTATCACGGCCCTCTCTGACTCATATTAGGAAGTTTTTCCAATAAAGGCTGTTAGGCTAGTCTCCAGTGAGGGTGGGTGACGGTCACAACCACGCATTATGGGTATAAAATACTTGACTGCAAGATTAACAGTGCATCAATCTTCACAAGAAGCTTACACCCTTTAGTGGCGCTAAGCTATGAAGACCAATGCAGACAAAAAAAAAAAAAAAAAAAAGAGATACATTTTCACTGAAAACATAAATCTGCTCCGTTTTTCTGATAATAGCCTTTTTCATTCAAACACATCCAGTCTTAATAGATTAAATATGTCTTTACTCTGACACACACACCGACCGTCAAAGCGGGAGAGACCGGTGCCGGCTGGCCGTCTCTCTGGCATTGTGTAGAAGTATTTGCCCGCCTCGAATAACATTTCCCTCCGGCTAAAATTGTGTTGTTTCCCGCAGCATCACCTCCGCGATTGGGGATATGTTTATGCGTAGCAAAGCTAACTGCGTGGGGTTAGGGGTGAGGAAGGGTGCACATTACGTCCCCTCCCCGCGAGCCGACACGGGCACCGGGCCTGGGGGGCAAGCCCGGCCGCTCACAAGCCGCCTCTTCCGGCAGCTCCACGAGCTGCAAAGGCTCGGATTGTCCGGACTCTGGAGCCAGTCAACCTGATTCGAGTGCTGCTGGGAGCCCGCCAGAGGCAGAGCCTCCGCTGGGTCGCAGCCAAACGGTTCAGCCAGTTTACGATCTGTATTTTCTAAACAGACTAGAAAGAGGAGTTGGCTCAGTCTCAAAGAGGCAGATTTAGCTGGAGCAGAAAGGTTTTGTTGCGCTGCCACTGGGGGGCGGGATGAGACAACTGACTGATGATTTATGATTGGTTTGGAATTTATTGCATAATAAATCTCAGAGATAACCATGGCCAAATCAAACCCAATTTCAAGAATGTACAAAAACTTAAAAGACAGATATTTCGAATTTGGATGGAAACAGATTTCTAATTGTTTTACATGTTTAATATTATGTACACAAGACCCTACATTACATAGTTAGAAGGCTATTGTGGATTTGGGTTTCCAGAGGCTTTAAAATGTACTGTATTTTAACCTCAATGTCTTTTCAAGTGCAAATCACCAAACATATTATTACTGGGTCAGACTGTTAGTTTACAGTCATGTCTTTATGTCTTTGATCTATAGCCTAGCCTATATGTTTTAAATCTCCCTATTTTTCAGTTGCTGCCTCCTGTGTTTTTCCCCATCAGATTAAATCTAAACAAATATATTATTGTATATAACTAATATAATGTAATGTATCTACAGCCTGATACACAGTCAGATTCCACCACTTTGTCTACATTAAGGAAATGTAAGTCGGATAAATGATGAATAAACGGACAACACTGAATAAAACTTTTTTATTAACTTTATGGTTAACTTATTTACACTTTTCTCGCTCTGACTCAGCCTCTTCTTTTAAAGATAAATGTACACCATCTGCTACACATGCATTAATATCTCTACATCCACTGGATTAAAATGGAGGCGCTGTCTTTTATTTACCTGTTGCCATGGTGAATCGTGGAGTCGGAGCTCCATTGATGATGGCTTTTTATTGCCGGCTTAACTCAGAATGAACATACTCAGAGTTGACTAAACTAACTCAAATCAGATGACCCCAAAGACATGTTAGCACAAACTTCTTGTGTTTATTTGAATTGAATTCTGGAACTGGTAACTCAGAGTTTCCCATCTCAGGGTAAATCAACCCTGACTCAGAGTTTGTTGAACCTCCTACCTGGAATACCCCTCAGGTCTACTGCTTCCTCGATATGTAGTTTGTTTATGATATTGTGTGACTCTGGGGTTTCAAGGGTTAGCTTGGATTCAACAAAGTCACATAATAACAGTACCTAACTAACTGACTGAGGCAGCAGTAGACCAGCAGCACACTTCTTCAGCAAGATAAAATTAATTGTTTTTGTTAGTGGAGTCTAACTTCAAAGACAGCATAGATATGTTTTGGTTTCACTCTAGTTCCCGTCAAAAAAGGCTGTCTGATAGCATGTTAAAGCGGTAAAAATATTCTAAATATTATGTACACTTTAACTGATATTGATTATTTTAGGTGTCTAAAATATATGCTTTACTGCTGCCAATGTCCACAGCAGTACAATACTTAGATTCAATGCCGGTACCCCGGTCTGTTTCTCCAAACTGGGGGTGTAAGAAACGCCATCTCCTGTAGGTAATACATTGACTATGGGTTAGTACCTCATCCAATCCCATTTCAAAATTTCCAAACTATCCCTTTAAATATGAAATATCCTCCAGAATATACTGGCATCTTACCTCCAGTGTACTGAGGCCCATTTAAAGAAAGGAGCTCTTCAAGTGTTAAAGGGATAGTTTGACATTTTGGCACATTCGCCTATTGCTGTAACCCCTATAGTCATATGAGTAAGTACATTACCTTTGATTATCAGTGCCTGTTGTTCTGAGATTGGTGGGGCAGAGCTGCCTGCTGCTCGGTGCACAAAATGGAGGTGAACGGTACAGCCCCCTTTCTCCCTCAAAACTAATCAAATACACCATCAGATGACTCCAAAACGCTCTTGTGGACAATTTGTAGGTTACACATTCACTACGCTATGAAATAATAATGTAATATTAAGAGACAGAGTTGTTTTGAAGCCAAATGCACAGCCGGAACTACATTCTAGACATACAGTACTTGCTGGGCGGAGTGATTTCAAACAGCGTATGTTTAGTGCAGTTACTCCCCTCATCAAAATAAGTTTGTTGAGAAAAAGCCAGAATATACAGAGGAAGAGTTACAGGTTTTTGTTGACATTGTCAGAAAGGTGATTATTCTACTTTATTATTGAGGTTGTAGTGGGTGGTGCTGGTGTACTGGAGTGCAATATATTGAAAAGTGTTCCTAATATTTTGTCCCCCTCGATTAGACAAAATTAGGAGGCCATCCCAGTACACCACCACCATCATTCACTATGACCTCAATAATACACAAAGTAGAATCATCACTTTCTAGAGAATGTCAACAATAACCGATGGGATGAGAGTACGCCTCAAAATAATCACTGGAACACGGGGAGAACATGCTAACTCCACACTCATAAATCACCACAACTCCTGAGGGACCAACAAAATAAAATGTTCCCTAGCAGTCTGTTTATTCCCAATAATGAGAAGTAATGCCAGTCACTTCACTATATGCTCTGGGCAAGCACTCATCCATAACATAACCACAACAACATTTGCATTTTAGCCTTATTTACCATGCTTGGGTTGTAGGCTAATGTTACTCAACATGGAGGTAATGTTACAGCAGAGAGATTGCTAAGCAAAATACACAACAATCACTTACCACGTCTGCTCGTTTTGTGATGCCGAAAGATGGTATGGCAGTATCTTTCAAGAAAAGCGTAAACTTTTCTCAAACTTTCTGGTGCATCCAGCTGACGATACCGCAAATGCAAGGCTGCAAGCAATAACAACGACACTGTCTCAGGTGCGCACTGTGTCATTCTGCCCAGTGCTTCACTCAAGAGAGTAGTTCCGAGTATTTGCTTAATGTGTCGTGATGTTACTTAATTATACATTATGATTTCATAGCGTGGGGAATGCGCAAGTCATGTGTTGTCCACTAGAGCGTTTTGGAGTCATTTGATGGTGTATTTGATTAGTTTTGAGGGAGAGAGGGGGCTGTACCGTTCACCTCCATTTCAGTGGGCAGCTCTGCCCCACCGATCTCAAAACAGCAGGCACTGACAATTAAAGGTAATGTACCTACTCATATGACTATAGGGATTGCGGCAATAGGCGAATTTGCCAATATGTCGACCTATCCCTTTAATGTTTTTTGTTTATATGCTATAGAATTAAATGTTCTAACAACAAATAAAGTTATGTTAAATTGACACAAAATTCCTGTCAGACACTGGCCATATGACACATTTATTTTGTCTGGTGTACACAAAACCTTTATGTTACTGTTTTGTACGATACTAAAAGTTTTGAGTGCAAGCTGTTTCCAAAAAAAATTTAAGCTGAGTGAGCAAATTGGAGTTTACAGTGAACCATAGTAGTATATTTCACTCCTCAATGTCTCAGAGACAACAAATTAAGAAACTGCACTGTAAAAATAATCCACTAATTCAACTTAAAAAAACAAGATAACAATTTGCATGCATCTTTAAAGTAGTTACAACTCTTGCTTTATAGAATACATTATTAATAACCCCAATTAGTTTTATACAACCAACATGATTTGCTTTGTCCTTTAAAGGCTTAATAAAGTTGAACCAACTTGATATATATCTGAAAGTTGCAGTGATATTTATGTATTCATTCATTTATTTTCTGTAACCGCTTATCACATTGGTGGTTGGAGTCTATCCCAGCTGACACTGGATGAGACACGGGGTACACCTGAACAGGTTGCCAGACTATCACAGGCTGACACAAAGAGACAGATAACGGTTCACGCTCACATTCACACCTACAGCCAACTAAGAGTCACCAATTAACCTAGCCTGAGTACAGTGTTAGGCTTGTTCCTACAAAAATATAATATTACTCATTACTTGTTACTCTTTTCAAAAGTAATAATGCTGCTTTACATATTTTTCCCTGCCAGTAGTAATTCATTACACTACCTATTATATAGGTAGTGTTGCCTCTGTGTGAATGTCTTGGTAATCACCAGTAAGTGTTCCTAAGGGGGTCATCCCTATGTTTCCCAGGTTCTATGTTTCCCGGGTTCTATGTTCCCCACTTAACCCTGCAAAAAAGGTGCTATGTTCCCCGCTTACAGAAAAAGGGTTCTATATTTCCTGCTTGGTTGAGCCGGGAACATAGAACCCGGGAAACATAGAACCCAGGAAACATAGATACGCTCCCGCAGTGTGTGTGCGACCCAGCAGTCTACCTGTCCGTGCTTTTATTGATTGTTTTTATCGTTCCTGTCTTATTTTTATTTATTCTAACGTCTGCGTGTGAGTGAACTTGCCAGTGACCCAGCGATGTGTTTGTGAAAACTTTTATTCAGTTGGCTGCGTGGCAACGCTGCTGCTAAACTTCTCCACCTGTCATGACATTGAGGAGTACAGTGAGTTGGGGAGAATTTCTCTCAGCCATGACTTTCTACTCTCTTTACGGACATCCAGCTGTGCTCCGTAGACTGGACACGAGAAGCAGGAATGGGAATCGAAAAAAAGGGAGAAGAGGAGGACTACGTCGGAGACTGAAACATCTCAGGCTCGACAACTGCCGCAGACTGCCTCCCCTTCCTACAATCCTACTGTCAAATGTCCAGTCTCTCAGACACAAGACGGACGAGCTGGAAGCATGGGTTAAGTGGAAACCCGGCATCAAAGACACTTGTCTTCTCGCCTTCACGAAAACATGGCTGGGCAAGTTAGATCGGGACGAGGACCTAAATATAAATGAGTTTGGAAGCCCAATTCGTCTGGACTGAGACCCGGAGATAACCAGGAAAAATCGCGGAGGAGGAGTGTGCCTCTATGTGAACAACAGGTACTGTAACACTGTTGTGGCTAGAGAATGTATATGCACTCCGGACATTGAACTGCTGTCAGTGTCTCTCCGTTCATTTTATTTACCTCGCGAGTTTCAACAGCTGTTTTACACGCTACCCAGATAAGCACACATACATCTGGCCGACGTATCAAGTTTAGATCGTTAAGACGTAGCAGGGAGAGCGTTTGCTCATTGCCAAGATGTCGCTGAGACATCGGCCTTTAATTGAAAATGACCACCACACGACGTTCAAACAATCAATAAAAGAAGCTGCACTCAGTGGGCGCTCCTTCTATATTAATATTCATATGCTTCGTTAACTACGACCTTTATTCATTTAGGTCGGACCTTTCAAACTACAAATATTTCACCATTCAATGTGAGAAATCAATGCTAACATTCAAAAATAGCTGACTGTTACCCTATTTCGTGTGTAAGTGTGCACAAGAAGAGACAAAAGTCAATTTGACAAACTTTATTTTCAAATTTCCACAAACAATATCTGATGGCCAGTCCACTTCTCCTGGCAGCCTGCAAGAGACAGAAAAGAGGATGAGCATGTAACTTCAAAAAACAAATCCCAACTTCACCACTCTATTTTTTTTTTTTGCATTTCAGCTGTCTTTTAGCCAGATTGAAGGTTTTGGGTCCGTGCCCTGCTTAATTTAGTATTGAAACTGTCAAATAACGGAATCCGATTGTTGATCTGTCCGATTGTTGAGCTGCTGTTAACAGTTAACTCTGTTAACTGTTAACAGCAGCTCAACAATCAGTCATTCATCTCAGAAAAACAGTGGTTTCAAAACTGCGCTATTACCTGTACCCACCGGGTCAGTTTGCCTTGCAGTGGTCCGCTCGGCCTGACCTCTGCAGTCCTCTCCACTCCTCTCACCCACGCTTGAGCACCCGTTCTGGGATACACAGTGTCAGCCCACCCAGCCTGACCTCCGCAGTCCTCTCCGCTCCTCTCACCCACACTTGAGCACCCGTTCTGGGATACACAGTGTCAGCCCGCCCCGCCTGACCTCCACGCTCCTCTCTGCTCCTCTCACCCACACTTGAGCACCCGTTCTGGGATACACAGTGTTGGCCCGCTCCGCCTTACCTCCGCGCTCCTCTTCTCTTCTCTCACCCACACTTGAGCACCCATCCAGGGCCCCGGAGGTCAGGCCGGGGGGCCAGGGGACCACGGGACCACGTGTGGCAGCTCCGGGCACTTCCACTTTAACCCAAAACGAGTGATCACGATAACCAGATGAGCAGATAACGTCAACTAGGGAAAATAAAATGAAAACACCACAGTTGTAGCCTGTTAGCTAACATGAGCTAAACCGCTAAACTAGCTAACAGCTAATGAAAGATAACGTTAGCTGGTGGGGACATGTGCTATATACACCCAGTCGTGCCTCGCCACTCACCAGGAACCTCTTTTAACAGTCACAGAAGAAACAACATAGCTATTTTCTGCCAATTTATTCCAATTAGCTTACCTGAAACCAACTGGAATGAGATGCTGTGTCCTGAGAGCTCAGTTCCAAACAAAGAACGCGGAGATGAAATTCTGCCTCTGTGGTGACTTCTGTATGTGGGCAGACATTCTACGGCACTGGGCAGACCCAAAGCCGACGTAACAGAGACGTTTGATGAGCTGGTACAAAAGAGTATTAAATTTAAAGATATCCGCCCATGCGGCCGATGCTTGTCAGACGTTATAAATTCAGGGCCAATGTGTCGTCCTCAGACCGACATCGGCCAGAGGTATGTGTGCTATCTGGGTGGTGTATACATCCGCGAGCCAACGCATCAGCTGCTGCTCAGCTGATAGCTGACGTCATTCAAAGACTGGATGACACCTGCCCAGAGGCCCCCAAGTTCATCTTGGGAAATTTTAACCACTGTGTTTTAGATAAAACCTTGAGATCCTGAACAGTATGTAACCTGTGCTACCACGCAGAAGAACACTGTCATTGATCTTTGTTATGGATCAGTAAATGGAGCATACAGATCCATGCCCATGCCGTCTCTTGGTGCTTCTTACCATAACAGCGTGTATTTAATGCCTGTGTACACACCCGCCTTCAAGCGTCTGGATCGGGAGGAGAAGACTGTAAAAATCTAGTCGGACGACAGTATATTGCTTGGAATGTACAGACTGGCAATGTTTTTATGATGCTTGTGGTGACATTAATGTACTGACTGATACAGTGTCTGCTTACATAGATTTCTGTGTTGATGCAGTTATCCCAACAAAAAAGGTGTTTATTTATCCAAACAACAAGCCATGGATAACTAAAGAACTAAAAAGTGTCATCAACAAAAAGAAAAAGACATTTTATTGTGGGGACCCCTTGGAAAAGAAAGCAGTCTCCAGAGAAGTAAAAAAATGAAATAAAGAAGGCAAAAATACAGTACAGAAGGAAAATTGAAAATCAGTACAGTAGGGGGGATCTAAGGGCAGCCTGGCAAGGTATCAAATCTATGGCAGCTATTAACCAGCCCACCAGTGAAACCAGACAACTCACCAGGATAACAGGTGTGGACGATGCTGACCTGCCAGATACTTTCAACCTGTTTTTTTGCCAGATTTGAAAGGCCCCTGTCAGATGATGTCCCTAAGTTAAGAGAGTCACTGACACCTCTAAATGACATTGAGATATCCCAGAATCAGGTCATAACCCTGTTAAAAAAAAAACAAAAATAGGGAAGGCTGCTGGCCCTGACGCTATATGTGGACGCACACTGCGCAACTGCGCCGACCAGCTTGGTGAAATTTTCACAACCATTTTTCAAATGTGTGCAAATAGTGGTCAGATACCTATTGTATGGAAAAAATCAACCATAATACCTATCCCCAAATCAAAAAACCCCAAGAAACTAAACGAATACAGGCCAATAGCACTGACCTCTCTGGTAATGAAAAGCTTCGAAAAAAAATTCTGAAGGATGAAATTATCTCATTAACTTCAGACAAACTGGACCCACTACAGTTTGCCTATCAGGCGGGTTAAGGTGTGGAGGATGCAAAGGTCTTCATTTTAGATAGATTGTACAAGCACCTGGAACAAACTAAATCCCATGCCAGACTTTTATTTGCTGATTTTAGCTCTGCTTTTAACAAGATGTAGCCTCATATTTTAATTGAAAGGCTATCCTCTCATTTTATGCTACCGGATCAGATTTTATTGATGATTTTAAACTTTTTAACAAATAGACTGCAGCAAGTCTTTGTGAATGGACGCATGTCCTCTGTCATACTGTCAAACACAGGCTCCCCCCAGAGCTGTGTCCTTTCTCGCCTGCTTTTTATTCTTTACACAGACAGCTGCAGATCCTCTCAAGAAAATAGCTGTCTTGTCAAGTTTTCAGATGACACAGTCTTACTGTCTCTTCTTCAGGGCCACCAATCA
The DNA here is from genome assembly GCF_041903045.1 of Epinephelus lanceolatus. Classification (NCBI taxonomy): domain Eukaryota; kingdom Metazoa; phylum Chordata; class Actinopteri; order Perciformes; family Serranidae; genus Epinephelus; species Epinephelus lanceolatus. The sequence goes on from NC_135744.1 coordinate 1,773,962, forward strand.
AATCATGGTTGTGCCCTCCCTGAATTTGTCAATTGGTGTGATGATAGCTTCCTCAACCTAAATGTGTCAAAAACCAGAGAAATGATCATAGATTTCAGGAAATCCAGTGTCGACCCCAAACCAAGCACTATCCATGGTGAAGAGGTACAAATAGTACAAACACACAAATACTTGGGCACTGTGTTTGACTCAACTGAAATTCAGTGAAAACACTGACAGCATTGTAAAGTGAGCAAACCAAAGGATCCATCTGCTGAGGAAACTCAACTCTTTCGGTATCAGCAGAAATATCTTGTGTACCTTTTATCAAATTTTTATTGAGAGCTTTTTAACATTCTCTTTTATGTGCTGGTTTGGTGGTCTATCTGTGAACGACAAGAAGTGTCTGAATGACATCATCAGAGTGTGCTCTAAAATTGCTGGGGTCCAGCTTAAGGACCTCTGCTCTCTCTGGAAAACACGGGTGGTGCAGAAAGCAGACAGGATATTATCCCACCCTGATCATGCTCTGGCCAGTGAGTTTGTAATCATGCCCTCAGGTCGGCGGTATTATGAGCCGGTGCGAAAAACAAACCACTATGCAAATTCTTTTATCCCGTCTGCCATAAGGCTGCTAAATGCACAATTGAAGAATGAACTGTGATTTATTTCACTGTGAATTATTGTGAACTGTGAATTATTTTGCATCCCGCTCTGCTGTGCTGTCACTGGTTGTGGTCATTCCTGATGTGATGATGCTTTGATTGTGGATGTTGGCTGTTTGTTGCATTGTGTTTTTGTTGCTATGGACAGGCCGACTGTAGAAATGAATTGCTCTTTTGGGACTAATAAAGTATTCTGAATGTGAATTCTGAATCTGAATCTGGTATTTTCCCAAGGCTCTGTCTGAAAGACAGAGAGTCATTCATGAAGCAACATTTCATTCAAAACATATCCAGCCACAGTCATCCTTATGTCTTTGTAGCCTGCAGCTGTCCATGAGCAAAAACCAGTTTTAGATGTTTAGCCAGTGTTGGACTACAGCCGACCCCCGCGACCAAGGAGGGCTGACATTTGGTGGGGTATTTCTTCCTGCAGTTTCACTTTGTTTGGCTGTCAGTTGTAGTAGATGTTTCAGACCTTAGCTTTGAGGATGTGTTTTTCACAGTGAAGTCAAAGTAATGGGAGTATTTCCAGCTGCTAAGGTACGTTTCCATCTTCCAAACTACCTTGCTGCTTTGTGATGTGTCTTTGCGAACATTACGAAAATGAATCCACTGATGTATTTCAAGTCAGTAGTGATGTGATAACAAAAGTAAAGTTGTAACAGGTTTTTTGGTTTTGGGGTAATTGCAATATTATTACTTAAATTGTATTTGTAATTAATTACACTAGTCATTGCATGTCTTTGGACTGTAGGAGGAAGCAGGTGTACCTGGAAGAAACCGACACTGATGTGGGCTTCCTCTGGGACGCTGACGCTGACTCGAAGAACATGCAAACTCCAAACAGAAGGGCTCCCCCACCCTTGATTTGAGCCAGGAGCCCTCTTCCAGAGAGGCGACAATGCTGCGTCACTGTGCTGCCTCAGTTAAATTTAGTGGTCAAACTTATAACTAACTCATTTATTTGAATTCCAAAAATGTCAGAAATTTTGATAAACTTCTTAAAATAAGTTGTAAACTGACTAAAACACTTGAATAAAACATATGTAATTTTTTACGCTTAAAAACTTCTTGAAGTGTATCATTTTTTAGAGTGTATGACCAACTATTCATTGATTCATTCATCTTCTAACCGCTTCATCCTCTTGAGGGTCGCGGGGGGGTCCCAGCTGACATTGGGCGAGAGGCAGAGTACACCCTGGACAGGTCGCCAGACTATCGCAGGGCTGACACATAGAGACAAACAATCATTCACGCTCACATTCACACCTATGGACAATTTAGAGTTATCAATTAACCTTTGGACTGTGGGAGGAAGCCGGAGTGCCCGGAGAGAACCCATGCTGACACGGGGAGAACATGCAAACTCCACACAGAAGGGCTCCCACACCCGGGATCGAACCGGCAATCCTCTTGCTGTGAGGCGACAGTGCTAACCACCACACCACCGTGCCGCCCATGACCAACCATATCACATGCAAAAAAAAAGGTCCATTAAAATGAGGGCAGATTCTTGAAAGCCAGAGATGCACAACGCTAACATGTGCTGTTACTTGTTGATATATCGGTAAGATATATATTTTATTTTATTTTATATAGTATAGTAGTATATTTATATAGTATAGTAGTATATAGTATAGTTAATTTTATATTAAGATCTTTTACAGAAAAACTTAGGATCCTCTTCTCTACAGGTGATATGAGGCATTTATTACATTTCACTTCTTAATTAGAAGAAGAAATTCATACACCAATGTTTCAGGCTTTTAATTAAATTCTTCTAGATAGTTTATTAGATTTATGAATGACATGTCTGTAGCTGTTACAATTTTTATAACATTTTTGCTGGAACAGTATTTAATGGGCTTATACTTATATCCATTTAAAAAGGTCTGTATTGGTATTATCAGATTGATAGATGTATTTTGAGCACTGAGCTAAAAAATGTACATTTTATGTAACACAATAATCAATCTTCATTCCCAGGAGGACTTGTACATTTCTTTAGGGGAAACATCAGCAACAAATGTAATTCTAATTCCAACCATCTCTACCAGCCCTGTTTATGAGCTGCTGGAATGCAAAAAGAAGAATGCTAATGAAAAACTGACAGAGAGACATTTAAAGAGAGAACTCCATGTAGCTTGATGACAATGGTGCTGTGTTTCAGCTGTGTGTGTAAACACAAAGTGTTACATAACTCGTATATTTAGTAATGACCACAATGTATCACACAGCAAATTTGGGAAGTGATGAGAAATCCAGGGAAGTGGTTAAAATGTTACCTCAGTGCATAATACAGTGTTGTAATAATGGCATTTGTGTTTGTGTCATAGTACAGTGTGTGTGCTGTGTTTGAATTTAAAGTTAATGTGTGTGTGTTTTTAAATGTATGTGTTTCATTCAAATGTTGCTGTTAGATGTGTTTGTTTTCAAGATTTTTTTATTTTTTGCTTTTTTATTGCAAGACATTAATTCTGTCCAAATCCATCTACTGGTGTTGATCAATTTACATGACACAAGACAGTGTGAGAAACATTACTTGTCTCTGCTGTTAGGAAAGAGTGACCAAATGTAGCTTTCCACTAACATTACATAACATGTACAGCGTGGTTGCAGACGATTGCAGACACATCCCGTGGATAATAACCGCCTGTAGTTGACTCCCACAGCTCCTTCATGAAGTAAAAAATGTGTCATGTTTGTTATGCAGACCAACACTCGCTATAAAGGTGGTTAGAAAGTAAACAGACTTTAATGTTTTCATAAACTCGCCTGGATATTTCAGTAATAAAGATGATTAAGACAAAATTAATTCATATTTGGATTTTGTGATTTGACTTCTGAATAAAATTGCAAAGCACAAATGACTCCAGGGAAGTACTCTTGTAACCTGTCAGAACTTTGAATTTAAAATGTAAGGTGACAGGATTTTATTCATAATGACTCACTCACTGATGGCTCACAATGTATGTATTTCTTTGAGAATGAAGTAAAGCAGAGCAAAAGTAAAAGTTGTTGGCACCCTAATCATCACTGATCTAATTTTTTAATATTTAAGCTTGACCTATATTTTTATCTTAACAATTTTTGGGTTTTAAGTTAATTTGACTAAAATGTATAAAGCCGATTTTGCCTCATTAGCTTAAGGCCAAAACAATGGCATCTTGGGGCTCAATGGGTGGAGTTTCCCAGCATGCTGTGAGACAATGTGTTTCAGCAATAAGCCAAAAAACTGTGTTAAAATGTGTTCTAAATCACTCACATTACCCATTACACAGTGATTAATATTTATGTATTGCACAATGGTTTTAATTGGTCGCAGTTAATGTTGTGTTAAAAGACATTTTGCACCATAAGTTAAGTTGTATACACAATAAGTGACTAATAAGTATCATGTGGAGATATGAGAGCGCTATGCAATACATTTTTGTAGTTAAATGAAAGATTTAAGAGAAAGACAAAAAAAGATGTAAAGTGTGTACTTAATGGTTTAATGTTTATATGCCACAGAATCAAATGTTCTAACAACAAATAAAGTTATGTTAAACTGACACAAAATTCCTGTCAGACACTGGCACTGTGACACATTTATTTTGTATCTGGTGTACTCAAAACCTTTATGTTACTGTATTGTACAATACTAAACGTTTTGAATGCAAGCTGTTTCCAAAAAAAAATTAAGCTGAGTGAGCAAATTGGAGTTTACAGTGTAGGAAATAAACCATAGTAGTATATTTCACTCCTCAATATATCAGAGACAACAAGTTAAGAAACTGCACTGTAAAAATAATCCACTAAAAAACAAGATAACAATTTGCATGCATCTTTAAAGTAGTTCCAACTGTTGCTTTATAGAATACACTATTAATAACCCCAATTAGTTTAATACAACCAACATGATTTTCTTTGTCCTTTATGGAGTTAGATTTGTCTCATTAATACCTGTAAATGCACAGAGGGTGATCTACAAATATTTCTTGATCTGCAGCGATAAGTAATGTGCATTCATTGTTTTATGTTAATGTCATACAGTGAGTATTAGTGTGTGTTTATTTGTTATATATCTGACACACACTTTTGTATACATTTCTGTTTAAGTATGAAAGGCACGGTGGCTTGGCTGCTTCTTCAGTTGGCAGTTATCAGCCAACTTATCCTTTATATTTTTCATTTCGAGTAGGATTAAAGTCACAAAGCACTTCACATCTTATTAGTGTACTCTTACTAATGTAGTTGTAATGTCTGTGCTGACTGCACCGTGTTTAGTTAGGTTACATCGTTTCAGTGAGGTTATTCTAACTGTTGTAAGATATGACAAGTGCCAACACCCTGGTTAAGGTCTTTGATAGAACAGCTATTGGTGTTGGTAGCTCTTTTTGTTTAGAAATGTAATATTGTAGTTGTATTGTTCATTGTTAATATGTAGATTGCGCTAGGCTAACGTTAGCTACTGAAACAGCATCTGTTGCCATGGCAACAGTAAACATTCATGTTGCGGGCTGGGGGGGCGAAAGCAGGGTGCAGCATTTTATACATTGTTAATAGGATAAAATACAGCACCCTAAAAAGCAAATCCACACGCGTAGAACTGAGATCCACAAATGTTTTTTCGATTCACAAATAAAAACTGAGTTCACAAATGCCTGTTCGAAAGTTGTAAATGTTAGGAAGATATTCACAAATGCTTTTCATTTATTTGTAAATTAAGTTAATGTATTCACACATCTTTTTTGTATTTGTGGAATGTGTTTTATATTTACAGATTACACATTTACACACAGATTGTCAATCTGTTCACACACATAATTATGAAACGTGTGCAGATCAAGAAATATTTGTAGATCACCCTCTGTGCATTTACAGGTATTAATGAGACAAATCTAACTCTATAGTCCTTAAAAAGCTTAATTAAGTAGAACCAACTTGATATATATCTGAAAGTTGTCGTGATATTCATGTAATCATTCATTTTCCATAACCGCTTATCACATTGGTGGTTGGAGTCTGTCCCAGCTGACACTGGATGAGAGACGGGGTTCACCTGAACAGGTCGCCAGACTATCACAGGCTGACACAAAGAGACAGATAACGGTTCACGCTCACATTCACACCTACAGCCAATTAAGAGTCACCAATTAACCTAGCCTGCATACAGTGTTGGGCTTGTTCATTTCTTGTTACTCATTTTCAAAAGTAATAATACTGCTTTACTTATTTCTCCCTGCCAGTAGTAATTCATTACACTACCTATTATATTACTTTTCTATAACACCCGATGATGTTGGTAATAGCATAGCTTCCCAAAATCCAGATGTTTGCCTCTGTGTGAATGTCTTGGTAATCACCAGTAAGTGTTGCTAAGGATAGATAGCATGCAAATGTGTTTTGTTTTGTTTTTTCCTGGGATTCCTCAGCTGACTGTGACTGGTATTTTCCCAAGGCTCTGTCTGAAAAACAGAGAGTCATTCATGAAGCAACATTTCATTCAAAACATATCCAGCCACAGTCTTCCTAATGTCTTTGTAGCCTGCAGCTGTCCATGAGAAAAAAAACAGTTTTACATGTTTAGCCAGTGTTGGACTACAACCGACCTCCGCGACCAAGGAGGGCTGACATTTGGTGGGGTATTTCTTCCTGCAGTTTCACTTAGTTGTGTTGTCAGTTGTAGTAGATGTTTCAGACTGGAGCTTTGAGGACGTGTTTTTCACAGTGAAGTCAAAGTAATGGGAGTATTTCCAGCTGCTAAGGTACGTTTCCATCTTCCAAACTACCTTGCTGCTTTGTGATGTGTCTGTGCGAGCATTACGAAAATGAATCCACTGATGTATTTCAAGTCAGTAGTGATGTTGTTGGGATTCACAGGACCACAGATGGTTTATCATTTGGTAAAATCATCACTGGACAATTTAAAGACTTTTTCCTCTGCATGCTCTTTGTCTTCAAACAAAGAGGGCTATGCGACACCCATCTCCACAGGAGATCTCACCTCACACCTCAGTGAGACTCAAGTCCCAAAACTTACAGTGACATGTGACTCTGATGTCACAGGCATCTGTAGATCTTTGCTCCCTTCCACAGACCTTCCTTTTCTTGCTCCAGCTGCTGTAGCAGCTGCACCCCTCTTTCCGGCTGGGCCTGGGACAGCAGAGGCCCAAACCCCTGCTCCATAGCCCAAACCACTAAAGGGAGTGCAACTGATCACAGACTCTGTTGCAAACACAAGGCCATTGCAACTAGCTTTCTAACAACAAGGAACTAAGTGAGTTTGCACCCAGTGTCTAACTCTGCAAGGACCCCGAGCGACCAGCTTCCTCGGATCAGAACCTTTGGAACAAAGGACACAACAAAGACTGCAGCTGAAACCACACCTTCCCAGCCTTCTTCTGCCAGCTAACAAAGCAGTACACCACCAAGTGACTCTTTCTCCCATCCACTCAAGGATCGGTAATGTAACAACTGGGCATAGCTTATCACAGCTTTACAGGCTAAGCAAGACTGTTTGACTTGTTGTATGTGATTTGATGCTGTTCATTGAGTTATTGTTGTGATTGTTGGCAGTTAGGTCATTGATTAGTTGGCTTCGCCAAAGCTAAGTGTTTAGTTTGCTAATACTGTTCACAAACAGATTCTTGCACACAACTAAACAATCTCTGCACTAATCCAGACCGTTTGCAACACACATCACATTGACATAGACTCATTAACAAACAGGCTATCAACAGAGCTACACCCAAACAAGCATTTTAAAGTTCCCGCTTCTTTTCCTTTGTCTTTGTCCTGACCACACAGTCAGACAAACACCTCCCCCGAAACTGAAGCAGCCTTGATTCGGCCATTTTGGTAGTTCTCTGTTGTCAGCCATTTTGCTTTGTAGGCCAAACTGCTCCTTGATCATCACACCCGCCTTTGTCTTTCTCTTTTATCTCTCTCTCACACACACACAGACACACACATATACACACCAAGCTTGTATATAGTTAGTTAGAATTTGTGTGTTTTGGTTTGCTTTGCTAATTTGTGAATAAATATAATTCTTTGGAATCATGCCTGCTGTCTGTTGAATGTTGCACAAGGGTGAATGAATAGTCAACCTCTGCTGCATCAAGAACTCCGAAATCCTTCAGGCGTTACTCAATTCAATTTTCAATTTTATTTATAAAGCCCAATATCACAAATCACAATTTGCCTCACAGGGCTTTACAGCATACGACATCCCTCTGTCCTTAAGACCCTCACAGCGGATAAGGAAAAACTCCCCAAAAAAAAACCCTTTAACGGGGAAAAAAAAACGGTAGAAACCTCAGGAAGAGCAACTGAGGAGGGATCCCTCTTCCAGGACGGACAGACGTGCAATAGATGTCGTACAGAACAGATCAGCATAATAAAGTAACAGTAATCCATATGACACAATGAGACAGAGAGAGAGAGAGAGAGAGAGAGAGAGAGAGAGATGCAGGTAATGACAGTAGCTTACAACAACATTAATGAAAGTAATAATATTATAGTTATAGTTCTGGCTACTGTGGTACAATATGTTGAAAGTATGTATTAATATCTGACAGTATACTTGTGTGACAATAGTCATATGTGTATAATAACAGTAGAAGTATGACTAATGACTAATGATGGCAGCAGCAGCAGGAGGCATCTGGCAGGACCACGGCAGCAGCACAACCACACACGTCACACTGTCCAGGCACCGCTGCGGTATGAGTTATTCTGAGAGACAGTGGAGCACAAAGGCTCCGGAGAAGAAGCCGAGTTAGTGACATCCAGAATGGCCGAGTTAGCAAGATGCAGTAATAGGATGAGAGTGAGAGAGAGAGAGAGAGAGAGAGAGAGAGAGAGAGGGAGAGAGAGGGAGCCCGGTGTATTATAGGGGGTCCTCCGGCAGACTAGGCCTAAGTCAGCCTAACTAGGGGCTGGTACAGGGCAAGCCTGAGCCAGCCCTAACTATAAGCTTTATCAAAGAGGAAAGTCTTAAGTCTAGTCTTAAATGTGGAGACGGTGTCTGCCTCCCGGACCGTAACAGGAAGATGATTCCACAGGAGAGGAGCCTGATAGCTGAAGGCTCTGGCTCCTGATCTGCTTTTGGAGACTTTAGGGACCACGAGTAACCCTGCGTTCTCAGAGCGCAGTGTTCTGGTGGGATAATATGGCACTATGAGCTCTCTAAGATATGACGGAGCTTGACCATTTAGAGCTTTATAAGTTAACAGTAGGATTTTAAATTCAATTCTGGATTTTACAGGGAGCCAGTGCAGAGAAGCTAAAACAGGAGAAATATGATCTCGTTTCTTAGTTCCTGTTAGTACACGAGCTGCTGCATTCTGAATTAGCTGGAGAGTTTTTAAGGACTTACTAGAGCTACCTGATAATAGAGAGTTACAGTAATCCAGCCTTGAGGTAACAAAAGCGTGGACCAATTTTTCTGCATCTTTTCGGGTCAGGATAGGCCTAATTTTCGCAATATTACGCAGATGAAAAAATGCAGTCCGTGAGGTTTTCTTTAAATGAGAATTAAAAGACAAATCTTGATCAAATATTACTCCGAGGTTTCTTACGGTAGTGCTAGAGGCCAGAGCAATGCCATCTGGAGAAACTATGTCATCAGATAAAGAGTCTCTGAGTTGTTTGGGGCCAAGAACAATAACTTCAGTTTTGTCTGAATTTAACATCAGGAAATTGGTGCTCATCCAATTTTTTATGTCTTTAAGGCAGTTATGGAGTTTAGTTAATTGATTACTTTCTTCTGGCTTCATCGATAAATACAACTGTGTATCATCCGCATAACAATGGAAATTTATAGAGTGATTTCTAATGATGTTACCTAAAGGAAGCATATATAGAGTAAATAGGATTGGTCCGAGCACAGAACCTTGCGGAACTCCAAAACAAACTTTGGTACGTAAGGATGATTCATTACGAACGTCAACAAATTGAAAACGATCAGATAAATAAGATTTAAACCAGCTTAGTGCTGAACCTTTTAGGCCAATTAAGTGATCCAGTCTCTGCAGTAGAATTTGATGGTCAATTGTGTCAAACGCCGCACTAAGATCTAATAAAACAAGAACAGAGACGAGTCCTTTGTCTGAAGCAATCAGAAGGTCATTTGTAATTTTAACTAGAGCTGTCTCAGTGCTATGATGCACTCTAAATCCTGACTGAAATTCCTCAAATAAATTATTATCCTGGAGAAAATCACACAGCTGGTCTGCGACTACTTTCTCAAGGATCTTTGACATAAAGGGAAGATTAGATATTGGTCTATAGTTGGCTAACACCTCTGGATCCAGGGTGGGCTTTTTTAGGAGAGGTTTAATTACAGCTACCTTAAAAGACTGTGGTACATAGCCTGTTAATAGGGATATATTGATCATATCTAATATATGAGTGTTAACTAAAGGAAAGACCTCCTTAAGTAGCCTAGTTGGGATGGGGTCTAAGAGACACGTTGATGATTTAGATGAAGAAATCACTGCGGTCAATTCTTGAAGAGAAATTGGGGAGAAGCAATCTAAATATATATTAGATTCTACAGCTGTGTTTGAGGTTAGATAGGTAGGCCTACCATCTGAGGGCAGGAGGTCATGAATTTTGCCTCTAATAGTTAGAATTTTGTCATTAAAAAAGCTCATAAAATCATTACTGCTAAGGGCTAAAGGAATACAAGGCTCAATAGAGCTTTGACTCTCAGTCAGCCTGGCTACAGTGCTGAAAAGAAACCTGGGGTTGTTCTTGTTTTCTTCTATTAATGCTGAGTAATAGTTTGCTCTGGCATTGCGGAGGCCCCTCTTATAAGTTTTGAGACTGTCTGTCCAGATTAAACGAGATTCTTCCAGTTTGGTTAATCGCCAATTCCTTTCAAATTTTCGCGATATTTGTTTTAACCTACGGGTTTGAGAGTTATACCAAGGAGCAAACTTTCTTTGCTTTGTTAACTTCTTTTTAAGAGGAGCTACAGAGTCGAGCGTTGTTCGCAGCGAGCCTATGGCGCTATCAACAAAATGATCAATTTGGGAGAGGTTAAAGTCGGCACGGGAAACCTCTGTTACTGAAGGTATTGGTATTGAATTTAACGACGAAGTAATCTTTTCCTTAAATTTTGTGACAGCACTATCTGATAAACATCTAGTATAGTAACTGTTGCTGAGTGGCGTGTAATCGAGTAAAAAGAAATCAAAAGTAATCAGATAATGATCTGATAGCAAGGGATTCTGTGGAAAGACTTTTAGGTTATCAATTTCAATTCCATACGTCAGAACTAGATCGAGGGTATGGTTAAAACAGTGAGTGGGTTCATGTACACCCTGACTGAAGCCAATGGAGTCTATTAATGAGATAAACGCGGTAGCCAGGGAGTCATTATCAACGTCGACATGAATGTTAAAATCGCCTACAATAATAACTTTATCTGATTTAAGAACTAAACTGGATAAAAACTCTGAGAATTCAGATACAAATTCAGAATACGGGCCAGGAGCACGGTACACTATAACAAATAAAAGTGGCTGCGAGGTTTTCCAGGTCGGATGTAAAACACTAAGAACGAGGCTTTCAAATGAATTATAATCTAGTTTAGGTTTAGGGCTGATTAACAGACTAGAGTTAAAAATGGCTGCAACTCCCCCTCCTCGGCCGCTGCCTCGAGGAATGTGGGTATTATTATGACTGGGAGGAGTGGACTCATTTAGACTAACATATTCATCTTGACACAGCCAGGTTTCAGTGAGACTGAGTAAATCAATATGATTATCTGATATTAATTCCTTTACTAACACTGCTTTAGACGATAGAGACCTGATATTTAACAGTCCGCATTTAATTCTCCTGTTTTGTCTTTCTGTCACAGAAGAGGTTTTAATTTTTATGAGGTTGTTATGCACAACTCCTCTTTGTTTAATTTTAGATTTAAATAATTTAGGTGGTCGGGGGACAGACACCGTTTGTATAAAACTATGAAAACTATGGCTGGGTAACTGAACTAGAAGCTCAGAGAGGCGTTTAGGACTGCAACTCTCTGTCCTGGTCTCAACTCTGGGTTGTCAGGGATTTAAATTACTAATAAAATTTGCCAGGTTCCTAGAAATGAGAGCAGCTCCATCCAAAGTGGGGTGAATGCCGTCTCTCCTAATAAGACCAGGTTTTCCCCAGAAAGTTTGCCAGTTATTAACAAAACCCACATCGTTTGCTGGACACCACCTGGACAGCCAGCGGTTAAATGATGACATGCGGCTAAACATGTCATCACTGGTCAGATTTGGGAGGGGTCCAGAGAAAACTACAGAGTCCGACATCGTTTTTGCATATTCACACACCGAGGCAATATTAATTTTAGTGACCTCCGATTGGCGTAACCGGGTGTCATTGCCGCCGACGTGAATAACAATCTTACTGAATCTACGTTTAGCTTTAGCCAGCAGTTTTAAATTTGATTCAATGTCGCCCGCTCTGGCCCCAGGGATACATTTGACTATGGCCGCTGGTGTTGCTAACTTCACGTTCCTCAGAATAGAGCTGCCAATAACCAGAGTTTTATCCTCAGCGGGTGTGTCGCTGAGTGGGGAAAAGCGGTTGGAAACGTGAACAGGCTGGTGGTGAGCCGTGGGCTTCTGCTTGGAGCTGTGCTTCTGGCGAACCGTAACCCAACCTCCCGGCTGAACGGGAGTTACCGGAGGACAGTTAGCTGAGGCTAAGGCTATGCTATGTGGCTCCGCACCGGCTACAGGGGGCTGGCTAACTACCGCAGCTACTGAATGGTTTTCCATGGTGCGGAGCCGCGCTTCTAATTCACTAAGCCTTGCCTCCAACGCAGCAAATAAGCTACACTTATTACAATTACCACTGTCGCTAAAGGAGGCAGAGGCATAACTGAACATTTGGCACACCGGGCAAGAAAGAGCAGGAGAAGGAGAAGCCATGGCTAAGCTAAAGTAGCTAACAAGGCTAAGAGCGTGCAAACAACAGCTAAGAGATTAGCGAGAAAGTCGTAGAAAGAAGGAGAGCTATAAGTGCTTAAACAGAACCAGTGTGGGTTATGACTTGAAGTAGACGTTAAAGCAGCGTTAAAGCAACTGAGGTGAGAAAGCAGGCTAGCAGAATTCACCAGAGCAGTACAGAGACACTGTCACAGAAACACCGGAAATGACACAACTCGCTTACCGCAATACGTCACGCAATATGTGTTGGAGGGTTACTGTTAATTTTGGTTGTTGTCATTAATTTAATTATTAATCAAACTCCAAATTAATAGTTTAGCTTATTTTATGAGGCTCATATCTTTAACTGGCTATCATTTTTCCCTTTACGGGAATGGTGCCCCACGAGGTGATTTAATGTTAATTAAGTCACATTATTTAACATAATTATTAATTATTAAGAATAATTAGGGACCGAGCCCGAAGGCAGAGGACTTCTTACAGAGCAGTCCTTGCCGAATTGTTTTTGCTGCGTTTATTAGGGACCTCGGCTGAAGGGTGAGGACCCTCTTGTTTTGGGTGCGTTTATTATTAGGGACCTCGACCGAAGGACGAAGTCCCTCTTGTTCCTGTAAGGTTTATTAGGGACCTCGGCTGAGGTCTCATGCTCTCTGTGTCTGTGTGTCTCACAATCTTTAAAGGACAGATTACAGCAGCAGAATCTTCATTTGAAACAGCAAATACACATTATTAACCCCTAAAGTGCCAAAATGGGCTCTCTAGCGCCACCTAGGTGCACTAAAATGGCCACTGTGGCCCGTAGGAATGTCGTAGAAATATCAAACCAAAACTGCCGTGTTCGACATACAAATCACGCGCTGACACCCATGACCTAAATCCAACAGGAAGTGAGCTATTTGACCTTTCAAAGTAAGATTTCGCCTCAAACATGCTCTTAAAAAAACATCTCCTCCTACACTGTTTATTGTATCGGCTTTAAAGACGCACACATGCCACCTCAACTGCTGCTAAACAAATCTTCTGTATAACTGCCATTCCCAAACAACGGTTTGGGAATGGGAAGAACTTGTTCGAGGAGTTAAATCTCCACTAAAACAGGTCTCTTCTCTGTGTTCTGTCTCTGTCTGTCTCTGCTCTTCTACCAGGTGCACATGGCAACCGCTGTCACACACAAACTCACAGAAACATGATGTGTGTGTGTGTCTACATCTTACATGCAGACATGACAGGGGCACAATCTCCATTTTAACCCTTTAGGTGCCAGAGTTTGTTGAAGAAAATATTCCATTTTCATTTCAACATTTCAAAAGGCTGTCGCCTCAAAGTGGTGAGAGATAAAGGCATACTGTAAATGAGAAAAATATTCATCATGACCCAAAGTTTGTCATGGGAGTAAATTAACGCATCTAATTTGCATACTGTGACATCACTTGGCGGCAGTCATATTGGATTTCATAAATCTCAGTAAAACAGCATTTTGAACATATTTACACAGTAGATTTCTTTTGTTTTGTGTTGTTTTTGTCATCTCTTCCTCAAAATAAAGGAAGAGGAATCTGATGGGAATAAATTAACTCATCTAATTTGCATATTGTGACATCACTTCTACATACCTACATCTACAGAAAGCATTCAAACATCAAAACGTTCAGCTCTGTAAGGATTTTTTGATGTTTGTGGCAATATGTTTGATATTTCTAAATAATTCACAATGACGACATAAGCTGGGGTCTGAAACAGGCGCGAGTGCGAGGTCCCGCCCAACGCTGCTTGCAGCTTTAATTAGGGACCAAGCCCGAAGGCAGAGGACTGCTCACAGAGCAGTCCTCGCCAAAGGCGAGGACCCTATTGTTTTTGCTGCGTTTATTCTTTCTTTCTTTCTCCCGCTGCCTCTTTGAACTGGAATTTGACCCCCTAAACATGCTCAAAAAATCACCAAAATTAGCACGCACATCAGAACCGGTGAAAAATTTTAGAAAATCATGAAATTAACCCCTAAAGTGCCAAAATGGGCTCTCTAGCGCCACCTAGGCACACAAAGATGGCCGCTACGGCCTGTAGGAACGTCATAGAAACATGAAACCAAAACTGCTGTGTTCGTCTCATAAAGACCTAAAAATCACACGCTGACACCCCTGACCTAAATCCAACAGGAAGTGAGCTATTTGCCCTTTCAAAGTAAGATTTTGCCTTAAAACTGCCTTTCCTAAAAAATCTTCTTGTCATACACTCTTTATCCTATCGGCTACAAACTTACACAGATGACAGATCAACTCCTTCTAATCAGATTTTATTTATAACTTTTTCATTACTCGATTAGTTTGGATTTTATGGCCTCCTAAAGGTGAGATGTCAGAAAAACGTCCTGACGATCTTCAAAAGCTGTCCCATAGGAAATGAATGGCAGCAGGGGGGAGAAAGAGACCAATCTTTGGGCTTTTTCTAGCCTTTACAGTGTCTCCATACTATGTGCTACAGACTCCATTCCAACTCTCAAATGTTGCCACAGGTCTCATCTATTCACTCATGTTTTCATCTTTTTCATATCTTTTACCGTTTTTAATCTGTGCCTCTCAAAGTACCATGAGCAAAAGTGGAGAAATTGTCAGTTTTTAATGGGTGTGTATTGCCTGGAATGCTGTGAGCTAGAGTGGAGAGGCTCTAAAAATCGTCTAAAACCTTTGTCTTTAACTCGCTACCATGGCCACAACTTTCACTGTACAGACATAATTTATACCACAAAACGTAGGAAAATTTGTCCTGCTCACAGATATGTTGACATGGAATCTCTCACACGTACACATTTTTGCTGGCTCCAAAGCGAAGGGAGCGCCGATTTTTTTCTCATTCACTCCCATGTAAACTCAGAGGAGAAATTTTTGGAAACAGCTGAGGTGCAACACATTTGTAACTCGCTCCTCTGACCACATTTTTGACTTGAGAAATATAAAACACGACACGTGCTTTCACGAGAAGTGGCTGTCTCTCACAATCACTTTATTTTCTTGATTGGACCAATGGTTTGGGTATGGGAAGAATTTGTTCGAGGAGTTAAAACCCATTATAAACAGCCTTTCCTGATCTGCTCTCTCATGAGCTCTCTGTGTGCCCCTCAGGTGCAGGCAAGTCATTAATCGCCATGACAACGGCTGCACACACAGACACGCACACCCGGCTCTCTCTGTCTGTGTGTCTCAAAATCTTTAAAAGACAGATTACAGCAGCAGAATCTTCATTTGAAACAGCAAATACACATTATTAACCCCTAAAGTGCCAAAATAATAAAGTTCTTATCTTAGCCATCTGAAAAGATCAAATACATTGTTTTTGGTGCCTAACTGTTTCCCAAGTATATTAGTGCATATGTGAATAAATAAATTCGCGTCCAACGCCTCATCGCTCGAGTTGAAAATATTGAACTTTTGAGGCGAATTCGCGTGACGCTGTGCCGCGAAAGCCAATCAGCGTTGAGATTCTCCTGACGTCACTGGCGTGTGTCAACAACAATAAACTGCTACTCACCGGAGACAGATGGACAGGCGCTCCGCAGCTGAAATAGAGCGGCTGTAGTTGGTGTCCTGCCGGGAGATCCTGGCGCCAACCCTCGCCAACAGGTCCTCAAACTGGGCCCCAGTCAGCCTGAAGTACTGCTGAAAGCGGCTATCATCCAGACAGAGTTCTTGGAGGAGGTGGTGAAACTCGCCGAGCTGGATGCGCTTCTGCAGGATAGGGTGAACCCAAAAACGACGGCGTTTGGCCCTCCGACGCATTTGGGACTTCCAGAGGAGGTAAACAACAAAGCAGCGATGGTGGTTATCTTGCCATGGTCGTCAGTGACGTCTTGACGCCCCGACGTCCAGTTGTTGATGCCGAGATGAAGGAGAAACTTATCATTGCGGTGTGCGGCTACCCGGAGCTATATGATACTACGTGTCTACTCTGCAGAGACCGCAACAAAAAGGAGCAGGCTTGGGTGAAAGTTGCCGAGGAGACTGGTCTACTTGGTAAGTTCTGTAAATATGTGTGTTTAATTAGTTTGCAGAATGGTTGTACTATGAACGTTAGCACTAGCTTCGCTCCGGTTAGCACAGCCGGCTTCCCCGCTACTCGCGCGAATGATGCGATGATGCGAATGAACAAAATGGTCAGGCGTCCAAACTCGGGCGTTACGGGCGGCGCGTTACTCGCGTCACGCGCATGCAATTCGCTTCACTCGCGTCCGGTGTGAACACACAGTAAGACGTGGTAAAATACGATATTCCTCACTATATGAAGTGACTGATAACAAGATCTGTATAATGGATTGTAAAGAATTTCGTCAGGTTTTTATTTTGTAGACAATCAATCTGTATTTATAGCGTGATGGGATGACAGTACAATGATGTGTGTGGTATCCCTGGAAAGCTCTGCTCCTGCGCTTTCATGTGATATGCGTGGCATTTCTGTGCGAGCCTGCGTTCGCGAGTAATCCATCCAAGAGTAATGTGTGTGCAAAGCTGTATGAAAGCTCTGTTATACATCATTTTAGTGTAACTTTATCATTTTTTTTCGCTGTGAAAACATTGGATTACCGACAAGTGCTTGGCCTTCTCGGAAAGCTACAGTCCAGCTGTTTCACGTGATATGTGTGGCTTCTCGCTAGGACGCATGGTCGCGGAGAAAATCCACAGAGAAGAACGGGTGTGAATTTGGACGCACTATGCGTCGTTCGGGCCCATAGGGTTTAAGGGGACATATTATGCAAAACTCACTTTTTCGTTGCTTTAGTATGTATATTTGCATATCTGGAGTGCCTCCCCACCCCGTAAGAGTGATTTTCAACCACTAAGTCTGTTGCGGCTTCCAAAACAGACCTTTTAGTCGCTGAGAGTGTGAGGTTGGGTCTTCAGATTCGCAGATTTGTGACGCGCTAGGAGGCTATGATGACAGATACACTGAGATCCAAAGATGCATTTGGCGCATTTATTATGAACAAACGGCGCAGAGCTGTCACAGCGTAGCAAAGATGGATGAATGGAAAAATGAAAACCAACGGATTAAACAGATATGGCGGCGACGTTGACATATCGCAGCAGCGGGCAAACCCACTTGATGCAGCGTCTACGTATATATGTCTATGCGAATACTCATGTTTCCCTACATCGCCTCCCTACCAAAGAGGATATCAGAGCGTGTGGCTAAATTTTATTTTTCAGGGAAACGTCCCAGCTTCAGTGAGCAAAAGCGTTTTTGTCTGTGCCAATCACTTCACGCCAGACTGTTTCAGCAGCCAGGGTCAGTATAAGGCTGGACTGGCAACGAGATTGTTTCTAAAAGATGGATCCATACCCACTGTCCGTGGCTACGCCACAGATGAAGGAACTGTAAGTATTTGATGGTGCGTTCCAGGCAACCCGTAACTCGTGTTTTCACAACCTGTAACCCGTGAAAGTGCACTGGAACGGCAGTCAAACCCGTAACTTCCCACCCATGAACTCGTACCAGATCGATGTACTCCCAGTTACGGTTTCTGACGTCACACAGCCCTCTAAACCAATTACCTTACTCCCCTAAACAACAATGGCAGCCCTATGGATGCGGTGTTGATGCAGGTGATACATGGTGAGAAATAGACATAAAATATCCCTAATGTTAACGCATTATTGGCAGCCGCTCTAACAGCTGGTTTCTAGTGCAAGAATAAATCAATACAAAATACGTTTCCAAACACACAGATAACGTAAAAAATAGTCTATAATAGCATCTGTGACCCTATCCTCCTCCGTTTCACTCAAATAAGCAAGGAGCAGGTACCTTTGGCGATAGCAATAATGGGGAAGCACAAACAAACGGTTGCCATGTTCGGAACGCTACAAAGTCGTAACTCGTGACTTGAAGTCGTGACTAACGAGTTCAAAAGCCTGCCTGGAACGCACCATTAAAAAAACAGTGTAGTTTGTGTTACTTTGGCCGTTTAGCACATGAGCTAATGCTAACCGTTGATGTAAATATGTTTACGTTGGGCTTACTGGCCGTAGGATTCACGGTAATGTTAATGTTGGCAAACGTTAATTTGTCATACAGCACTCTTTTAAAACATGGCAGTGAATTGAAAAAATGAATTAGGATATTGAGATTTGATCGCTTCTAACCGGCCGGTGAACCACTGCTCGGCCGTGAACATGCAGCTAGCGCTAGCTAGCTCACCATCCGCGAACAACTTCTCAGTTGTTACTGCTACTGTTCTGACGTGAACACACATGGGAGACCGTCTCCTCCACATGCTCACGGCCGAGCAGACAGTATGAAATGGTCTCAGTTGTTCACGGACGGTGCGCTATTGTTCCGCCGTGAACATGCAGAGAGGACGGTATGAAATGGTCTGTTGTTCACGGCCAGTGAGCTACGTTAATTAATTACCATGTTGTGCTAAAGGACAGTGTGTTAGATGCCCAGGAGCACCTTGGCAGTCGAACAACTTCCTTTGTGTTGGTATACATGTAACTACGTGTGTAGTGTTAGCTGGTGGCATGAGAGACCCGATCTGAGAGTACCAAAACGTTATCTGCAGTAAAGCAATCACTACTTTGTTTTGGAGCCAGAGATGGGGGTTACCTGCCACATGTCTGCTGTGCTACGATTAACGTTAGTTATATGCAGGCAGGGACACAGAAAAGTTGCTTCGCAAATGTGTATTGCTCACTTACTAAATCTAATGTGAAATGAGGGATTTGCATGGGTTTGCTCGGATTATGATTTGTGAGATTTTGCCTTTATCAAATTGATTTTTTAATCATCATTTCTGTCTACATAGTTTGTTTCATGTAACATGAGAAAACAGACAGATAACATATTACTTCCTTTTGTGTTTAGCCAAGCACATCTGTACAGCAGCCTGTGGTGCTTCATGTTGCCTGCCAGACAGACCAACCAGTGACATGCACAGTTGGCACACAGCTTTCCATGAGAACTCTCCAGCCTCACTTCAGAAGCACAGGTTTGTTGAACAAAAGCATATGATGTAATGTTAGTCACTATGTTACTCTAATATGTAATTTTTGTTTTACTCTGTTATGAATATGGATTGGCTAATGAAAATTCTGTTTTCATCTATCAAAGGCACAGAGAAATCAGTGTCCTGTGCTGATGTTGGAGTTGGCACCTCAACCATTGCCTTCTCAACTTCTCAACCATTCTTATCATCAACCCCAATAAAGAGACCACGCAAAAGGGCTCGCTTGGAACTGGAGGAGGAGGAAGAGGAGAATCCATTGAAGGGCAGTTCATCCATGGACATTCCTGACCCCAAGGATTCTACGTATGATCCTGAGGACTCTGTCACAGTTTTGTCTGAGTCAGCAGATGTGACATGAGTAAATAACCTCAGAATTTACTTTTTTTTTTTTTTTTTTTTGTTACATTATTTGTCTCAAGTAGTATGGGAGTTACTAATTTATCTTTGCAATTTTTGTTTTTCTACTGGACTGGAGCCTTCCTGTCCTGTTCATAAGACACCAACATATATTGTCTATGAAAAGTGTCTGATGGAGCTGTCTGAGGTGTGCCCTGTCTGTCAGCGTGTTTAAGACGTGCAGACAAGAAGGATAGGCACATTCCTCTGTGTAGAACAGACATGCCCACATTGTCAGTTCTTCAGAAAATGGAACAGCCAGCCAATTCTGGGAAGCACACCTGCAGGAAACCTCCAGCTTTCAGCTGCAGTATACACCACAGGTGCATCTTTCTTCAAACTTGAAAAGGTAATGGATTAAGACTTCACTATGTAATTTTATTAGTTTTGCATATCATATTGCTAAATGTTGTATAGAGCAGTACTTATGACACATCTTGTCTGTCTGTCCTCAGATCTTTTGGGCAATGCAGCTGAAGATGTTTCAGTATGACACTTTTCGTCGTCATGCACGGACGTACATAGAGCCTGCCATCATACACACGTGGAAGACAGTGCAGAACGGCATGATGGAGCAGCTTAGTCAGCAGTAGAGTGTTATCCTAGGTGGCGATTTAAGGGCTGACTCACCAGGTATACAAGATTCTCTGATACATTTTACTCTAATTTTTTTGTTTAGACAAGTGGTTACTATGAAGTACAACAAAGTGATATGTAAAATTTATTTTTGAAGGCCACTCTGCCAAGTTTGGCAGTTACTCAATGATGGACCTGAGGAGCAACACTATTATTGACATACAGCTGGTTCAGGTGAGTTCAAAGGTGTGATCTGTATTCAAGTTAACTAATCTGTGTTTAACGAGTGTGTTACGGCCTTGAGCAGTTAGCATTGTTCTCCACTTTGCGTGTGTGTGTGTGTGTGTTCTATCCTGCTGTGTTGCAGCGGCGCATCTCCAGCGGGCGTGTCCTTCCCGCACCTGGGTGGATTCCCCGGTGGCTGATTGGTGTGGCGGGTTGGTGCGGGGCTCCACCAATCAGAAAGCGACAGCACGGAGGAAGGATATAAAAGGCTGGTGTGCCCTGCAGCCGGGGGCAGACACCTTAGAAGCTTGATTCGTGTGGTTCAGCTTTTCTGTATAGTGTGAGCGTTTGCTCTTGAGTTGTGTGTTGTGAGTGTTAGTTTTGAGTTGTGTATTACCCAGATTTGGGCCAGGGGTAAGTTTCACCACTGATTTTGATCACCTGCACTCACTGTTAGGATTTTGTCACATTGTTATTATAACACTAGGTTTAGGGGTGCTGGTCATTTGTATTTTTGTTTTCACCACTTCACTAGAGCAGTTAGTTAGGCTTTGTTTTAGGATTGCTTGATTTGTTGTTGCTCACAATTTATGTTAGACATTAGATAGATAGCTCCATTTTATTTTAAGGAGTCCTCTTTTTGTTATATTTATTTATTAATTTGACAGCACTTGGCGGCCCTTTTCTGTTGGCTTTGTTATTAATTTCCATTTGTCTTTATAAATAAATACACATTTAATTTGCAATCCATCCATCGGATTGTGTGTGTTACTTCCCTTTTCCCTAACGAGGTGGGTTTGTAACAGAGTGCTTTTAAAAAAATTTTGGTTAATAGACATTTATGTTCTGTTTTTGTGTTTTTCTGATCAGAGCAACTAAGTTGGTGGAAGTTATCACATGGAGAAAGAAGGTCTGAAGAGGAGCCTTGCTCTCTCGGAGGCACGTGGTGTTGCATTGGACAGCATTGTCACAGACCTTCACCCTCAGATCCAGAAGTTCCTGAGGGAGGCCAAAGTGACACAGTACTACGATGTCTGGCACATGGAAAGAGGTATTCGTTACTGTGTTTGTGTGTTAGAGGGTGTAGTGACTGGTCCTGTAGCCACTACTGGATGCTGATTAATTTTGTTTTGACGTGTACTCGGGCAAGGCAATAAACCAACGAAAACTTCCTTTGCGTTTGAAATAATAATGTTCATTTAATTTCTTGCGGAAACCACATACTTAATACTTGTCCACATAAATTATAAACAGAAAAACGCACAAGCACAGGCACAAGCACAAGCACAGGCACAGTCGAAAACTGTTTGCTTCTCCCCTCTAATCAGCCACACCTGTGTAACACTGAGTAACCTCAAGTAACCTACCTGACCCCCCGCCAACAACCGGGTAGAGTCAGTAAACAAAGGAAATACTGCCCCCTGTATTTTGGAGGTACAGAATAAATAAATAAACACAACATGGCTCCTACATGCCAGCCCCTAATTGCGTCTGGCAGAAGACAAAGCAATTAAAAAAGAAAAACATAAATTAAGGAGCCGTACAAATATGAATAAACTTCAAATATATGAATATGCATAAGAGCATAACCCAAGTTTTACATAAATGACTGCGCAGATAACTCAAACTGTGGCTTCACATAACAGACATATTTTTGTTACAGGTCTTTCTATCACATTTGTTTTGGTTTGAAGACGAACCACACGTACCAAACCCTTCTTATCTGGAAAGGTTTTGAGTACTCTTCCAAGCACCCAAGACCCATGTGGTGCTGTGGAGTCCATCACCATGACAACATCTCCAGGCATTAAACTCCTTTTTTCCTTTGTCCATTTTTGACGCTCTTGCAGTAATGGTAAATACTCTCGGATCCACCTTTTCCAAAAGAGGTCGGAGATGTATTGAACCTGTTTCCACCGTCTCCTGGTGTACAGATCTGTCTTGTCGAAAAGTCCTGGTGGAAGAATTGGTTTCCCTTTCATGAGTAGTAAGTGGTTTGGTATTAAGGCTTCAAGGTCGTTGGGGTTCTCTGACGGTTTTGTGATGGGGCGATCATTGAGCATTGCCTCTGCTTCGCATAGTACAGTATGAAATCCTTCATCATCTAATGTTTGTTGACGAAGCACAGAACTCAGAACCTTTCTGATCATTCGTATGAGACGCTCCCAGGTGCCACCGTGATGTGATCCAGATGGTGGGTTAAAACTCCACTTGATTCTTCTCTGTGATAAGGCCTTTTCAATTTGGTTGTGATTTAAAGCAGCCAGGGCTTCTCGTAGCTCTCTCTCTGCTCCCACAAAGTTGGTGCCATTATCCGATCTTATGTGTGAAACTTGTCCTCTTCGAGAGATGAATCTTCTCAATGCGTTGATACATGAGTCAGTATCTAGAGAGTAAGCCACTTCCAGGTGCACGGCCCTGCTTGTCATACAAGTGAACACAACTCCATACCTTTTTACAGTGCTCCGCCCTCTTTTCACATCCACTGGCCCAAAATAATCTACGCCGACGTTAGTGAATGGTGGTAGATCAGGAACCACTCTCTCCTCTTCACCCATTTTTCCTCCATAAAGCTTGCAGAACAAGCATTTTGCTATGACCTTCCTTGCTGCAGAAACACCACTTGTGATCCAGAATTTTCTCCTTGCAGTGGAAAGGATGTGATTTCTGCCTCCATGGCCAAGCTGTAAATGGAAGTGACGGAGAATAAGGTGAGAGATGTGCTGGTCCTTTGATAGGATGAGGGGATGTTTTATGTCCTCAGGGATAGCTGCTTTGCTCAGCCGTCCCCCAACACGCACAAGTCCATTTTCTAAGATAGGATCCAGTTTAAAGATGTTACTACTTCTGGGTATCTCTGGATTGCTGGAGGTTAGCGCAGCAATTTCCTCGGGGAATCTTTCTCGTTGACAGAAGGCAATTATGGCTGTCTCAGCCTCTGTGAGGTCTTCCAGCAAGACTCTTTGATTCCCAAGTGAATTTCTGAATGCTTGCATCTCCTTTAGCACATTCACTGGTGCTCCATTAGCACTTGTGTTAGCGAGCTGCAACTCCTTTCTCTTTTTACTCAGCTTCAGCAGAGCTCCTTTCAGCTTGATGATCCAAGCGACTGCGACCTTTAACCTTTGCCAGTCTGAGAAAAAGGTTATCAGCTGAGAAGTGGTATTGGTGCCGACAACTGTTGCATTGACCCTGAGGTTCCCTTTTACCTCTGGGTCATCGACAGTCACACTGAAATCCATAGGCGATTTTGGCCACTTCTCTTCAGGATCCCATAGAAACTCAGGGCTTTCCATCCATCTTTGTCTCAAAAGGCTTTCTGCCTTTAATCCACGAGAAGCATCATCAGTGGGATTTAAAGCTGTTGGAATGTATCTCCACTGTTCAACTTCCGTGTTATCCCTGATGGTGGCTATCCTGTTGGCAACAAAGGTTTGAAACCTCCTGTCCTCATTTCTGATGTACTTTAGGACTGATGTGCTGTCAGTCCAGAAGCAGGCTTTCTTCAATGGAAGCTGTAACTCTGATTGAAGCATCCTATCCACTCTGACAGCAACCACAGCAGCTGTTAGCTCCAAGCGGGGAATGGTAACAGCCTTAAGTGGAGCGACTCTGGCTTTACCGAACAGGAAAGCAATATGCACCATTTCCTTCACATTCTGAGGTAAGTAGCCGTACCATAGCCTCTCTCACTAGCATCAGAGAAATGATGCAATTGAGCACAAACTATCCTTCCAAATCCTTCGGGCTTGACACATCTGTTGACCTGAAAATCTGCCACCTTTTCCAGATCTGTCAGCCACTTGTTCCACCTTTCTTGGAAAGCTGAAGGTATGGGATCGTCCCAATCACATTTCATCCTGCATAGGTCTTGTAACAGCAGTTTGGCAGGGAGTATGAGAGGTGCTAGGAATCCTAATGGATCATAGATGGAGCTGATCATGGATAACATACCTCGTTTGGTGGAAGGCTTCTCCTTGACTTTCAGTTTGAATTTGAAACTGTCTGTTTCAATACACCACTGCAAACCTAGAGCCCTGTCCACGGGCAGCTTGTCTCTGTCTAGGTCCAGCTCACACAGGGTTTTGGATCTGAGCTCTTCTGGGATGCATTGCAGCACTTCCCTGCTGTTGCTGATCCACTGAGTTAGAGTCAACCCTCCTTTGCTACATATGGCTATGAGGTCCTTAGCCATGGTGACAGCATCCTCTTCAGAGGGCAGACTCTTCAGGAGATCATCCATGTAGAAATTCCTGTTGACTGTCTCGACCACAGCTGGTGAAAAGCTGGCCTGGTTGTCTTCAGCAGTCCTCCTAAGAGCATAACAGGCGCAACTGGGAGAGGAAACTGCTCCAAATAAATGGACAGTCATACGGTATTCTACAAGATCTTGCTCCAGATTACCTTGAGGCCACCACACAAAACGCAGGAAGTCCACATGTTCCTTTGCCACCTTTACTTGGTGGAACATGGCCTTTATGTCTGCCATTAGTGCCACACGATTCTGCCAAAACCTCATCAGGACCCCTACCAAAGAGCTGGTCAGGTTTGGGCCTTGCAAAAGCTGACTGTTGAGCGAGACCCCTTTATATTCTGCTCCACAATCAAACACGACCTGTAGCTTATGTTTTTGTGGATGGTATACACCATGATGCGGTATATACCACACTTTACCCTTTGTCGCCTCCAACTGGTGTTGCAGCACTTGTTCAGCGTAACCATTGCTTATGACCTCAGTAATAAAGTTGGTATACTCCTCATGAAAGCTTGCATTTCTTTGAAGCTTCCTCTTCAGACCACGGACACGCTGCAGAGCAATGGTAAGGTTGTTTGGCATTGAGACATCTTTCCCTCTGAAAGGTAGTTGGAACCTGTAGTGTCCGTCCTCAAGCTGAACAGAGCCCTCCATTATTTCCACAAACTTCTTTTCCTCTCTTGACATTTCCTCTTGTTCTGTAAAGGACCTTTCGATGAAGTCGTAGTTGTATTGGCTAGTCAACAGCTCCTCTATTCTGTCAACCACAGTTCTGTTGGCATGAATTGAAGGGTAACCACTCTCACTATCACCATATCCGTGTACTGAACCATTTATTACCCACCCCAGTAAGGTTTTGATGGCGTAGGGCCCTTCACCCTGACTGTTAACCACCTCCCACGGTTCCATCAGTTTGGATGCATTGGTGCCAATTAACAGATCAACATCAGAATTTATGTGAGGGATTTTAAGCTCTTTCAGATAGGGCCATTTGGTCAGCTCCTCTTCACTGATTATGTTGTCTGTGGAGACAGGCATTTCTTTTTGAGTAAACACACTGGGAAGCTTAAAGAAATGTTTGCCGGATAAGTCTGATATCTCCAGGCCTTTAACAATAGAACTTGTTACTGTTTTATCATGACCCATGGTGCGAAGATGAATCTTGGTCTTTTGTCCTTGAGTGTTCAACCTACGAAGGAGTTTTTCAGAGCAGAAGGTACCTGTACTCCCTGGGTCCAGGAAGGCATATGTTTCAATAACCTTATTTCCTTTTGTACTCTTCACTTGTACAGGCAAGATGGGAAGAATACCATTGCGGTGGCCAGCCCCTGTATGACCACAAGTTGAGGAAGTGGTGCAGCTTTAGGTGAACCTCTTTAGCTGCTCTGTATCCTTCTGATTCCCTCCTTCCTTTTGTCCAATGTGCAGAATACTGGGGTGCATTTGGCTGCAGTGTTTGCAAGTGATGCGCCTTTCACAACTCCTGCTTAAGTGTCCTGTGTTCAGGCAGCCAAAACATAGGCCTTTCTCCTTTATAAAGTCTAATTTTTCTCTGTGTGATTTTTTACCCAGTTGATAACATTGTTCCAATACATGACCATCATGTGCACAATACAAACAAGAGGAAGAATTGGTTTTGGAGACATCTTTTTTCTGAGCGTCTGCATTATTGTGAGCACTTGCTTTGCATTTATCATTAATGGAAACATGAGTTGCAAAAGTATTTCTTTTGAATTGTGCTTTCATTTGAGACTTACTTGGTCTTGTTATTCCTTTAACAGGTGGTGTGTCCTGTATGTCACCGAAGACTGGATCTGAGGTGATTCTGATCTGCTGCTCAATGAAGTTCACAATGTCTGGGAAACGTGCTCTGCGACCAGTTCTCTCACATATTTCACTTGCCTTTGTTCTCCATTTTTCTCGGAGTTTATACGGGAACTTCTGAATCAGGATTCTCATGTTAGCTGACATGCTTAGCTCTTCTAAATATTGTAACTCCTCCATAGCATTGCAGCATTCACGAAGGAAGAGTCCATAAGCTTTCAGTGCTTTAGTATTCTCAGACTTGATACTTGGCCAGCCAATGACTTTTTCCATGTAGGCTGCTGTTATGTTGAATTCATTTCCAAAATGATCCTTAAGCAGCTGCTTCGCTACAGCGTATCCTCTTTCAGCGGTCATGTGAAGGCAGATGCGCACAATGTCCCTTGGCTGCCCCCTTGTGTACTGCTCAAGGTAGTACAGACAGTCTCCTTTACACTTGCTCTTTGCCTCCACACAGTACTCAAATGCCTTCATAAATGAATTGAACCGCAGAGGATCTCCAACGTAAGTTGGAATTTCCCGATGTGGCAGTAACTGTAATGTTTGCATTTGAACAAGAAGAGCCGTTATATCATTTTGTTGTTGCAACACACTGTAGAGGTCTCCCACTGATTGATTTTGACCCGGCACAGATGGATTCCTTTGTGTGACAGCTGGATTTTTAGGCAACTCAAAATGAGGCGGTAGAGAGCTTGAGACGACAGGTGAGCTTATTTGCGACATAAGAGGCTTTGAGATGGTGTCGACCAGATAAGCTGTGGGGTCCAACTGCTGACTGTAGTGAACTGTGTTTGGATCAAATGCAACCTCATTTTTTGACAACGGCTCAGCGTAGCCTTGTAGTGAATGATGAGACACGTGCTGCTGAGAGGGCTGAGGCACAAATTGTGAGGCATGTGGATTGAGGAAAGCAGGCTTGGTTTTAGGCTTAGCCCCTTTGTTGAAATAGGACTCCATTCCGTCCGAGTGCTTCGATGCAAAGCTGCCTCTACTGCTGCTGCTGGCCTGTAGCGCTGCCAGCTTAGCACTAGCGACAGCTATCTTGGTGTTCAACTCAAGTTGTTCTTTTTGTCTCTTTAACAGGTGTTCCTGGTCCTCCAGAGCATGTTTATTCTTTAAAGCAGCAGCACGAGCCAAGAGTCCAGCCCTTTGCGCCTCCGCTCTTAAACGTTAAGCTTAAACAGAAGCTGCTAAGGATTTGCTGCTAGAGGAGGAACTGGCTGTTGAGGAACCTTTATGACGTGATGACTTCCTGGAAGATTTTGAAGCAACATTTGAAATGCTATCATGAGGTTCAATCTGGTTCTCCTCCTCCTCATGAGCACCAGCAGCAGCTTTATTTTGAGCCTCCACTCCATTTTTATTTACATCATCCTTTTGATCATGGGCTGCAGCTTTAATTTCTGTTTCCTTGTTGCCCACAGCAGGAGTTTCACCTTTTTCTCCATGATTGTCAACTGCAGTTACACCTTGAACCTGTTCCTCGGTTTGCTCAGTGTAATCAACCACAGCAGTTGTGCAACCTTGAATTTCAGCCAACCATTTCATTGTACCAGCAATAAAATCATGGACATTCAACATTTTTGCGTGAAACCATATATCATGCTTTGTTGCAGCATCATCAGGCAATAGACCCAACAAAACCTTATGCACTTGGTGTATTTCTTCAGACAAACCCACAAACTTGTTTAATTCACCTCTGACCTCATTTGCATGTTCTTTACCTTCCATCAGAACAACAATAGTTTGTTTTAGTTTAGACAGTTTATTTATTTTAGCCTTTCTTTCTTTTTCTAAATTGCTTATTTTTTCCAATAAAGCTTTGGTTGTTAATTTCACCTCACGCTTTTCTTTTTTCTCAGTTTGTGCATTTACCTCCCCACCCACATTAAGGTCAGTCTCACTCCCAGAATGTCTGTCCGGTTTCTCCTTTTCTGCCATGTTGGCCAAAAGTCAAAAGTCAACGCTTTATTTATTTTATCAGCACAAAAACGCATGCCCCGACGCGCAAAGTTTATTCAAGGCAGTTGCGAGTCCGCTACCAATGCATTGGATTTGCGCATATTGTACCGTTATGTGTGCACACACTATTTACAATGGCCATTAAATAGACGTCAGCGCTGAACCACATACCCCAATGGTGCGTTGGCCGGCACTGATGATCTGACGTCCAGATGTCCGACGTGCAGCGGCTCCAGCAGCCGCTCCGACGCGCGGTCCCGGCGGCTCCAGCAGCCCGCTCCGCTCCGATGCAGCTCCAAGCCCGCTGCGCCTCCCGGCGGCTCCAGTTGCCGCTCCGACGTGCAGTGTCACGGCGGCTCCAGTAGCCGAGAGACAGGTGAGTAACGCAGCGTTCACTTTACCGGCTGGCTGAATCACAGTGCAACGGGTTCAGGTTTTCTTCTTCCAAACGAAGCAGTTTTCGACCTAATTGTAGTGACTGGTCCTGTAGCCACTACTGGATGCTGATTAATTTTGTTTTGACGTGTACTCGGGCAAGGCAATAAACCAACGAAAACTTCCTTTGCGTTTGAAATAATAATGTTCATTTAATTTCTTGCGGAAGCCACATACTTAATACTTGTCCATATAAATTATAAACAGAAAAACGCACAAGCACAGGCACAAGCACAAGCACAAGCACAGTCGAAAACTGTTTGCTTCTCCCCTCTAATCAGCCACACCTGTGTAACACTGAGTAACCTCAAGTAACCTACCTGACCCCCCCGCCAACAACCGGGTAGAGTCAGTAAACAAAGGAAATACTGCCCCCTGTATTTTGGAGGTACAGAATAAATAAATAAACACAACATGGCTCCTACAGAGGGTGTAAATCAGGATAAAATGCCCTTGCTCACAGGCCCACACACTATATTTTCCTAGTATCATAATTATTAATGTGTTACATGGGTTAGGGTTAGGTATTTTGTTTTCAACATATACTGTTCATCTGAACGTGACTGAAATAGTTTTATTAGGACTGTCCAAGAAACTGGTCAAGATAGCCCAGAACAAAGATTGCGAGAAGCTGAAGAAGTGTCTTTGCAGCATAAAGAACCATGTGTACTGGACAGCAGCCTCCTCTACGTCAGGGCCAGAGAGAGTGGCTAAGTGGACCTCCATTCTTAACCATGTCCAAGACATCCACACACCAAGATCCTGCTTTCCCCCAGCACTTGCATCTGCAGCACACCTCAAGAGACAAGAGCAAATGGTTGACAGCAGGTAGATACACACACAAAATTGTGTGTAAAATGTGTTTTTTTTATATATCTAAAAGATGTTTAAACCATTTGAATTCATGTGATTTTTTTTTTCAGGAACACCAGCTTTCTGCAGGCTAGAAAAGGCATTGACTAATAAGAGAATTCTGAAAGATGTGGAAAAGCTCAGCCCTCACTATCAGACCTCATCGCTGGAGGCATTTCACAGCGTCATTCTGCGGTTTGCACCCAAGAATGTTGTCTTCCCCTACCTTGGAATGTTATGCAGGTGAATAAAACATCACTATCTGTTTAGTTCATTATAGTTTAGTGTGCTTGCTATGATTTTTAAAGTACTATTTTTCCACCCAAGACTCTACCTGGCTGCCCTGCCATGCTGGCTGACCGCAGGCAACATCTACAAGTGGAGAGCTGCTGTACAGAGTCAACATCCCCAAATCTAAACGCGGAGAATGCACCGCAAAGCCTGTGAAAGCAGAGCCAACATTCCGTAAGTTTTACAATCTTTTATTTGAACCCCACAAATTAAAATAAACATGGACACACAGGCATAACACAAAAGGTTGAAAATAAACACAAACAAATAAAATCTGAATTCTTTTTAGATGGTTTTCAAAATAAATAATAAATAAGGAGAATGTATAAATTAGGAGAAATAAGAAGAGACACTTTACAACACTGCAGCACAAGGCTTTTTGGTTCTAGTGCAATATTCTTGTAAACATTAATTTTTGTTTATTGCACTGCAGACTATGTTGATGCACTGTTGGACCTATCTTCATGAAGGTTTTCCAGGACCCTGCCCCATATGTGAACGAGGTGCTGAAACTTACAATCCCTGAAGACCTCTCGGCTCAGTATGAAAGACCCGACAAGCTGGACGTTATAGCCAGTTACGTGTCAAGGTTAAACCAAGGACAGGTCTGAACCCAACATACTGTCCTTCTGCGTCAGGGAACTCTGCACGAATCCTCAGCACCAGGCAGGCAGCACAACTCTCACACTCCGCCCCAGAAAGCCCCAGCACCAGCTTACAAAGCTTCTGTAGGCTAGGTATCTATATTGGCTGGACACAATTCAGTAGAAAGTCAGCACTGAATGTTCACATCCATGGCAACTGGCAAGTTCAACTGTTCCACTTCAGATATTTATTTTGTATGTCTACAAATGTTTCTTGCAATAAAACATCTTTACTAACTGTTCTGTGTGTTTTCATTGTTTGATATGTAGTTTTCATGTTACCAAGTAAAAAATAGTAAAGATAAACTATAAGGAATGTAAGATAGAGAAAACAGTTATGTACTTTTAATCATAACACTTTTGCAACAAATTAATAGTATTTATGGGACTAAAAGCTTACTGCACTATTCCCCTCAGACGTAAAGGTCCATAGTCTGCCCGATAAATATTCAGTGCACTCTGCAATGAAAATACATTCAGGCAGACAGGTTCTAGGCCAGGATGGTCCACCATGCATGATGGTGGCTCAGGAAGCTGCTGTAGTCTTCGTGTAACCTAGAAATTATGAAAGGTGAGTGACAATGGATTACAGAAAAGAGAGACCGTAAAATGACAACCATGTTTGCCCGGTATTCACACTTAACTTGTGGTATTTCCATACAGCAGATATTCTCGGGCTCTGTAGGCATTTGTTCACAATTGCCACAGGAACACCTGTTTTTAAGCAGAATTTGTATTATTCATTGGAAACTACGTAGCTAATCAATCACGTCACGTTGTTTCCTTTGTAATGTTTATTTAAAGTTTATAAACTGTTGGAACTGGTTCAAAAACAATACTGCTGGTAGAGAGGTGATGGAAGGCAACTGTGGCTTATTGAAAACTACAGTTGTTGAAAATTGCTGGCAGTAGCTAATTACAGGTTGTCACTGAAAATAAGAGGAGGTTCTCAATTGACTTACCTGGCTACATAAAGGTAAATTAAAATAAATAAATAATATGGGGTTATGCTTTTCTCTAGTATGGGCGAGTGCTCAATTGCATCCGCGTTACTGCAACTGAACAGCAGTAAATGCCGGCCGAGGTTTGGCGAAGCTTTATGATGTAAACACTCGAGGCATGAGAAGGGGGTTGTGATCTGTAACAACATGGGAAGACGGCCACTAAGCCCGTAAGACTTTCGTTAGTCTGTGCAGTAACATAAAAGTAATGTCGAGCTAACAAACTTAACTACTAACCACTGAGAAACATCCACGTTCATTCTTGGCTGCTGACTTTCTTCTGGGGCCTCGTTGTTCTGGGTCAGACTCCAGCTCGAACATGTATGGTTGCACCGCAGTCTGTTGTCCGGTGGCCATTTCTTCCACAAACTCAGCCGTTGCCATGGTCACATGATGCCGGCCTCACGTCTTCCACAGGCAGGAAGAGGTGGGCGGCGCAAATACCGTCTTTGGGCGGCGCACGCAGTAGCTCATTAGCATTTAAAGAGAAAGGCACTGAAACCAGCCATCTGGAGTAGGGCTGTGAAACTGGTGTTTCAAGAACCCTGTTGTGTTCAATCCTTCAGCTTTTTCGACCAAAGCATGTTACTAACATTCCATTTAGACATCAGGGAACCATGTCAGGAAGCAGAAATGAGCATAATATGTCACCTTTAACTGGCTGCCATGGCCACAATTTTCACTGTACATACACAATTTATACCAAAAAACGTAGGAAAATTTGTCCTGGTCACAGATATGTTGACATGGAATCTCTCACACGTACACATTTTTGCTGAGTGGCTCCAAAGCGAAGGGAGCGCAGATTTTTTTCTCATTCACTCCCATGTAAACTGAGAGGAATTTCTGGAAAACAGCTGAGGTGCAACACATTTGTAACTCGCTCATGTGACCACTTTTTTGACTCTACACATATAAAACATGACACGAGAAGTGGCTCTCTCTCACCATCACTTTATTTTCTTGATTGGACCAACGGTCTGGGAATGGGAAGAACTTGTTTGAGAAACTTCAAACCCATATTAAACAGCCTTTGCTGATCTGCTCTCTCATGAGCTCTCTGTGTGCCCCTCAGGTGCAGGCAAGTCATTAATCGCCATGACAACGGCTGCACACACAGACACACACACACATGGCTCTGTGTGTGTGTGTCTCACAATCTTTAAAGGACAGATTACAGCAGCAGAATCTTCATTTGAAACAGCAAATACACATTATTAACCCCTAAAGTGCCAAAATGGGCTCTCTAGTGCCACCTAGGCGCACTAAAATGGCCACTGTGGCCCGTAGGAATGTCGTAGACTGCTCAAACCAAAACTGGTGTGTTTGACCTATAAAGCACGCACTGACACCCTTGACCTAAATCCAACAGGAAGTGAGTTACTTGCCATTTCAAAGTAAGATTTCCCCTCAAATGTGCTCTTCTTCAAAAAACATCTCCTCCTACACCGTTTATTGTATCGGCTTTAAAGACGCACACATGCCAGCTCAACTGCTGCTAAACAGATCTTCTGTATAACTTTCTCTCTCTCACCATTACTTTATTTTGATGATTGGACCAACGGTTTGGGAATGGGAAGAACTTGTTCGAGGAGTTAAATCTCCACTAAAAGAGGTCACTTCTCTGTGTTCTGTCTGTCTCTCTCGGCTCTTCTGCCAGGTGCACCTACTTCATTACCACGGCAACCGCTGTCACACACAAACTCACAGAAACATGATGTGTGTGCGTGTCTACATCTTACATGCAGACATGACAGGGGCAGCATCTCCATTTTAACCCTTCAGGTGCCAGTTTATTGAAGAAAATATACCATTTTCATTTCAACATTTCAAAAGGCTGTCGCCTCAAAGTGGTGAGAGATAAAGGCATACTGTAAATGAGAAAAATATTCATCATGACCCAAAGTTTGTGATGGGAGTAAATTAAGTCATCTCATTTGCATATTGTGGCGTCACTAGGCGGTGGCCATATTGGATTTCATAAATCTCAGTAAAACAGCATTTTGAACATATTTACACAGTAGATTTCTTTTGTTTTGAGCTGTTTTTGTTGTCTCTTCCTCAAAATAAAGGAAGAGGAATCTGATTGGAGTAAATTCACTTATCTAATTTGCATATTGTGACATCACTTCTACACACCTACAGCTACAGAAAGCATTTGAACATCAAAACGTTCAGCTCTGTAAGGATTTTCTGATGTTTGTGGCAATATGTTTGATATTTCTAAATAATTCACAATGATGACATAAGCTGGAGGCTGAAACAGGCACGAGTGCGAGGTCCCGCCCAACGCTGCTTGCAGCTTTAATTATTAATTATTTCCGATAGCCAATTAAATCCCAACATATTTGGTTCCTCCGTGTGAAACCTAGTGTGTTGACCCCAACATTTATGGTGCCGCCGAGTGAGGTAAAAATATGTTGACCCCAACAATGTGATAACAAAAGTAATGTTGTAACAGGTTTTTTGGTTTTGGGGTAATTGCAATATTATTACTTAAATTGTATTTGTAATTAATTACACTAGTCATTGCATGTCTTTGGACTGTAGGAGGAAGCAGGTGTACCTGGAAGAAACCGACACTGATGTGGGCTTCCTCTGGGACGCTGACGCTGACTCGAAGAATATGCAAACTCCAAACAGAAGGGCTCCCCCACCCTTGATTTGAGCCAGGAGCCCTCTTCCAGAGAGGCGACAATGCTAATCACTGCGTCACTGTGCTGCTTCGGTTAAAGGGATAGTTTGATATTTTGGCAAATTTGCCTATTGCCGTAACCCCTACAGTCATATGAGTAGGTACATTACCTTTAATTATCAGTGCCTGTTGTTCTGAGATCGATGGGGCAGAGCTGACCGCTGCTTGGTGCACAAAATGGAGGTGAACGGTACAGCCCCCTCTCTTCCTCAAAACTAATCAAATACACCATCAAATGACTCCAAAACGCTCTTGTGGACAACATGTAGCTTACAAATTCACCACACTATAAAATAATAATGTAATATTACAAGACAGAGTTGTTTTGAAGCCAAATGCACAGCCGGAACTACAGTACATTCCAGACATACAGTACTTGCTGGGCGGAGTGATTTCAAACAGTGTATGTTTTGTGCAGTTACTCCCGTCATCAAAACAACTTTGTTGAGAAGAAGCCAGAATATACAGAGGAAGAGTTACAGGTTTTGGAAGCAGAGAGAGCA
Source organism: Epinephelus lanceolatus (assembly GCF_041903045.1). Lineage (NCBI taxonomy): Eukaryota > Metazoa > Chordata > Actinopteri > Perciformes > Serranidae > Epinephelus > Epinephelus lanceolatus. The sequence goes on from NC_135744.1 coordinate 1,809,204, forward strand.
AGAAGAGAGGCTGAGGCTGCCGAGCAACCAGGGGCTGAGGGGAGACCCAGAGCCGGCATGGATTGGTGGTGTAAATGTGGGGCTTACTGGCCACTTTATTAGGTACACCTGTGCAATCTAATACAATGCAATACAACAGCTCTGCCACACATTCTACGTTTACAAAGCTTTTACGTTTTCAGTTTTTGTTGACATTGTCAGAAAGGTGATTATTCTACTTTATCATTGAGGTTGTAGTGGGTGGTGTTGGTGTACTGGAGTGCAATATATTGAAAAGTGTTCCTAATATTTTTGTCTCCCTTAATTAGACAAAATTAGGAGGCCACCCCAGTACACCACCACCACCATTCACTATGACCTCAATAATAAACAAAGTAGAATCATCACTTTCTAGACAATGTCAACAATAACCGAAAATGTATAAGCTTCGGGAAAAAAATCATGGTATAGCCGTTCTACTGGATTGCATGGAATTACATAGGTGTACCTAACAAAGTGGCCAGTGACTGTATGTTACATACATATGTTGATGGTGGGATGGGACGAGAGTATGCCTCAAAATAATCACCGGAACACGGGGAGAACATGCTAACTCCACACTCATAAATCACCACAACTCCTGAGGGAACAACAACATAAAATGTTCCCTAGCAGAAGGCGTTTGAGCCACTCCTGAGCTTCTGCGCTCCATCCTTTCACTGTAGTCCTCAGGTTAAAAAATGGTTGGAGCGAACATTTTCCAGACCATTTCCACAGGCGTGTTGGGGTCGATGTCCAGCACAAATAGCCATTGTTTCATCCTATCCGTATTTTTGGTTGGTACTACGTGAAACTTCACTCTGCTCCATGTCTTCGGCTTGTTACCACAGCCTTTTACAATACATGTGTAAACCATGATTTACAACAACACCTGACGATACTGCAAATGCAAGGCTGCAAGCAGTAACAACGGCACTGTCTCAGGTGCGCACTGTGTCACTCCGCCCAGTGGTTTACTCAAGAAAGTAGTTCCGAGTATTTGCTTCATGTGTCGTAATGTTACTTAATAATACATTATTATTTCATAGCGTGGGGAATGCGCAAGTCATGTATTTTCCACTAGAGCGTTTCATTTGATGGTGTATTTGATTAGTTTTGAGGGAAAGAGGGAGCTGTACCGTTCACCTCCATTTCAGCGGGCAGCTCTGCCCCACCGATCTCAGAACAGCAGGCACTGACAATTCAAGGTAATGTACCTTCTCATATGACTATAAGGATTACGGCAATAGGCGAATCTGCCAAAACGTCGAACTATCCCTTTAAATTTAGTGGTCAAACTTATAACTAACTAACTTATTTATTTGAATTCCAGAAATGTCAAAAATTTTGATGAACTTCTTAAATTAAGTTATAAACTGACTAAAACACTTGAATAAAACGTGTCATTTTTTATCACATGTAAAAAAAAACTTCAGTCCATTAAAATGAGGGCAGATTCTTGAAAGCCAGAGCTGCACAAAGCTAATATGTGCTGTTACTTGTTGATATATAACTAAGATATATATTTTATTTTATATAGTATAGTAGTATATAGTATAGTTAATTTTATATTAAGATCTTTTACAGAAAAACTTAGGATCCTCTTCTCTACAGGTGATATGAGGCATTTACTACATTTCACTTCTTAATTAGAAGAAGAAATTCATACACCAACGTTTTAGGCTTTTAATTAAATTCTTCTAGATGGTTTATTACATTTATGAATGACATGTCTGTAGCTGTTACAATTTTTATAACATTTTTGCTGGAACAGTATTTAATGGGCTTATACTTGATCCATTTAAAAAGGTCTGTATTGGTATTATCAGATTGATAGATGTATTTTGAGCACTGAGCTAAAAAATGTACATTTTATGTAACACAATAATCAATCTTCATTCCCAGGAGGACTTGTACATTTCTTTAGGGGAAACATCAGCAACAAATGTAATTCTAATTCCAACCATCTCTACCAGCCCTGTTTATGAGCTGCTGGAATGCAAAAAGAAGAATGCTAATGAAATACTGACAGAGAGACATTTAAAGAGAGAACTCCATGTAGTTTGATGACATTGGTGCTGTGTTTCAGCTGTGTGTGTAAACACAAAGTGTTACATGACTCGTATATTTAGTAATGACCACAATGTATCACACAGCAAATTTGGGAAGTGATGAGAAATCCAGGGAAGTGGTTAAAATGTTACCTCAGTGCATAATACAGTGTTGTAATAGTGGCATTTGTGTTTGTATCATAGTACAGTTTGTGTGTTGTGTTTGAATTTAAAGTTAATGTGTGTGTGTTTTTAAATGTATGTGTTTCATTCAAATGTTGCTGTTAGATGTGTTTGTTTTCAAGATTTTTTTTATTTTTTGCTTTTTTATTGCAAGACATTAATTCTGTCCGAATCCATCTACTGGTGTTGATCAATTTACATGACACAAGACAGTGTGAGAAACATTACTGCGTCTTTGTCTCTGCTGTTAGGAAAGAGTGACCAAATGTAGCTTTCCACTAACATTACATAACATGTACAGTGTGGTTGCAGACGATTGCAGACACATCCCGTGGATAATAACCACCTGTAGTTGACTCCCACAGCTCCTTCATCAAGTAAAAAATGTGTCATGTTTGTTATGCAGACCAACACTTGCTATAAAGGTGGTTAGAAAGTAAACAGACTTTAATGTTTTCATAAATTCACCTGCATATTTCAGTAATAAAGATGCTTAAGACAAAATTAATTCATATTTGGATTTTGTGATTTGACTTCTGAATAAAATTGCAAAGCACAAATGACTCCAGGGAAGTACTCTTGTAACCTGTCAGAACTTTGAATTTAAAATGTAAGGTGACAGGATTTTGTTCATAATGACATGAAACAACATGTCTGTGTGTGTAAGAGAAAGACTGGCTCAGTAAAATGTGAGGATCAAATAGGCTCTCACTCACTCACTCATCCCAAAAACACCCAAACAAAATACAAATATAGAGACTGCATGGCTCACAATGTATGCATTTCTTTGAGAATGAAGTAAAGCAGAGCAAAAGTAAAAGTTGTTGGCACCCCAATCATCATTGATCTGACATTTTATTACAATATTTATGTATCTCATTTTTAATGTAATTAATTGTATGTTCATTTCGGGTAATGTTTTTGTTCCCGATCATTTGTTTGTCTTTTACTTTTAATAAATACTTTACTGATTTTAAAAAGATTTGGTAGAAAATGAGGAGAGGGCACCAGGAATCTTCATTATTTTGTAGATTCAGACACAACCGACAAAACGTTTTCATTCTCAGATCCATTAAGCAGCTTCAATCCTCAGCAGATGAACTATGGGCATTTTTAAATGATTGCTTAATGTTGCAAAATAAGGCATTTTTCTGGAGTGTAATATAAACTATCGCAGGTACCTGAGTTAAAAGAAAAGCCGCATTTATCCTGCATGTCTATCACTGTTTTCAATGTTTTAAGGCAGATCTGAATGTCAACTAGCAACAGTCTGTTAATTTTTTTTTTTAGCTATAAGCAAGACAACTGTAAAAACACAAAACACAAAATTAAACACATGAAATTTGCACAGGATTCTGAAACATATATACTAGTCATAATTTTTATGATAAATGTATTAATTGTTGTTATTCTATTTTATGAAAATTTTCCCAGGCAGAGTGTGTTACACTTAAATAATGTGTCATGCCATCAATATTACAGTGTCTTGTTTTGGGAAACTTTTTTGTTGGGTGAGTAATCAACGCACAACTTCCTCTCTTATCCTTAAAAGGAATATTGAGTCACTGACTCTGGGGTGTAGTTGCTCAATATGCCCTGTCCTCAGCCTATATAACAGCTGCCTGCAGCTGAGAAACACAGGTTGTATTTGAGAAAACATGAAGACTTTCAATCTGTGCATTCTATTAAGCCTGGCAGTCACAGTTTACTGTGTGCCATTACAGCAGGTTACTGCGCAAGATGAGAACTTTGCAGAGGTATGTATTCTTACTTTGTCTTTTCTGCACATATTCTTACTATTTTGCATTATAGTGCATGTGAAAACTTTAATGTTCTAGGAATTCTGAATGTCACACTAGAGCTGTAATAGCTTTCTGCATTGTAACCAACCCTCTTCCTATATAGAGTATAATGTGCTCTCTGCAACTGATGCATAATTGAGAATCAAACTCCTGTCCTATCTTGCAGAACTACTTGAAGAAATTCTTCAACCTAACAGAGGAGAGAGGTCCAACTATCAGACGGGGGATCAGCCCAGTGAGCAGGAAGCTGAGTGAGATGCAGAGATTCTTTGGTCTCCAGATTACCGGGATGCTTGACGCTGACACGTTAGAGACGATGAAGAAGCCCCGCTGTGGCGTTCCGGACAGCAACATTGCCCATTTCTCCACTTTTGGAAATAATCTGAAGTGGGAGAAAAACAACCTTACCTACAGGTGAAGGATCTGAAGAGAGAAAGAGTATGAAAGAATAACTGTAGTAAATCTAACTAATAATATCCTTTACTATTTTCTGTCCTGCAGGATAGAGAACTACACACCTGACATGTCTCAGTCAGAGGTAGATGACTCTATAGAGAAAGCACTGCAGGTTTGGGCCAAAGTCACTCCTCTGAGATTCACAAGAATCTACAGTGGCACGGCTGACATCATGATCTCATTTGGCCGTCAAGGTGAGTACAGAATTTTTCCAGTTATATACTCTGTCTGTGCTCAGTTTATTTGTTATGATTTTCCACGAAGCATCATTGCTTTAACTAAGTGTTTTCTGCATCTGGAATCACATTGGAGAGCTGATCAATTGTAGCACTAAGATGCTTTTAGGAAAAAACCAAACCAAAAAAAAACAACAACATTTTTTAAACACTAATTTCGTTAATGGCTTGTAGTTGTATTTGTTTGCAAAACTTGACATGAGTGTGTTCTTGTTAACAGCACATGGTGATTATTACCCCTTTGATGGCCCTGATGGAACTCTTGCCCATGCCTTCGCACCAGCCCCTGGCATCGGAGGAGATGCTCATTTTGATGATGACGAGACCTTCACTTTCCGCTCTAACACAGGTCAGTTTGTTAGTAATACACAGCATAGTGTGTCTTTTACTCACTAACTGCTGTCAGTGACATGATCTAATCATGGAGAGGAGCTATAACTGACCTGTCATTCTGTGTTTTCTGCTGTAGGCTACATCCTCTTCATGGTGGCTGCCCATGAGTTTGGCCACTCCCTGGGCTTGTCTCACTCTAAAGATCCTGGTGCTCTCATGTACCCTGTGTACACATACAGAAACCCAGACACCTTTGTTCTGCCCCGTGATGATGTCAACGGCATCCAGTCTCTCTATGGTCCGTACTGACTGGCTGGATCATTAATGCCTGTTTGCACAAAGAGCACTCTGTCTGACAATCTCTTGCATAGTCTATTGTAATAATAATAATAATGATAACAATAATTACTATTATTATTATTGTTATTATTATTATTATTACTTTATTGTTGTAATGAAATTTTGGTTTCATTTAACCCCCAGGTGCAAACCCTGATAAGGATCCATCTGTAGAGGAACCTAGGCCTCCAACTACCCCTGATGCCTGTGATTCAACCATGACCTTGGATGCTGTGGCCACCCTGCGAGGAGAGATGCTCTTTTTCAAAGACAGGTAGCCTATTGTAGACATACAGATTGCTCAGATATCTGGGGTCCATGAAGAATTTGTCTCTTGACACAAGATCTGACACATGAACATGAACATGAACTAATAAATGGTCTTTTTTTTTTTAAAGATATTTTTTGGGGCATTTTTGCCTTTAATTGAAAGGACAGCTTAAGTGTGACCACAGGCTGGAGTCGAACCTGTGCCACTGCGGCAACAGCCTTGGGAGCCTGCTCTATCCACTAATCCACCAACGCCCCTAATAAATGTTCTTGTTGTGTTCTCAGCTTCTTCTGGCGGAGCTACCCTCAGAGCAATACACCTCAGCAAAGTCTCATCACAAACTTCTGGCCCAATGCTCCCACCAACATCAATGCCGCTTATGAAAGCCAACAGTCAGACAAACTCTTTCTCTTTAAAGGTATGTGTTTTCCTTATCTACCCAAGTCTTTAATGTGACACAAATTTCAAGCCTTCATTATTTACATTTACATACATACATGCATATATATATATATATATATATATATATATATATATATATATATATATAAATTTTAATCTCTGTACAGATCAAAGAGTATGGGCTTTCAGTGCCTATGATCTTGAACGTGGCTATCCCAAATCAATTTCCAGTTTCGGTCTGCCCAGAAGCGTGAAGAAAATTGATGCAGCACTTTATGATGTTGAATCTGGCAAGACTCTGTTTTTCGTAGGCAGCAATTACTACAGGTGAGTTCAAATAAGGTGATGTGAAATTATTGAAGGGACTGGATTAGATATGATGATGGTTTACAAGGTGGTGAATCAGTCTAATTACTGTCTGTGTTTTCTCAGTTATGATGAGGCCACAAAGAAGATGGACCAGGGATTCCCCAAGAGAGTGGATCAGACTTTCTCAGGCTTGACTGGCAAGGTGACTGCAGCTTTCCAGTACAGAGGCAAGTAACAAAGTTTGTCCAGTCAAGATTACAAGATTACTTAAATGAGAAAAAGGTTGCAGAGAAACTAATACTAAGCATCTGTTCTGCAGGTTTCACTTACATCTACAGTGGACCCTACATGTTTGAGTATAGCTTGAGGACTGGGAGGTTGTTCCGTGTGCTGAGGAACAGCTACTTCCTGCGCTGCACTAACTACTAGAGCAGTTTACCAGCTAAGCTGTTTATGTCACCAATCTGAATGACAATAAGGGCAACAGAGTTAAAGTGTCCATAATAATACATCTAACAATTAATAATAATATTGTTATGGTATGTTTTATGGTATGGCTTTTTATTTTTATTTTTTTTTAGATAATTTAACATTATTTGATGTTAGTTTATTTATGTCATCTTCATAATTTAATTATTGCTTTTATTTTTGTTGCAGTATTTTTAATTTTGACTTTAATGTAGTTAAGCTGTAGAATTTTGGAGCTAATACATAAATTAATTTTGAAACATTGTTACAACTGTGCATGTCTACACAGCTTTATTCACCACTGTGACAAAATTAATGTATGCCAATGTTTAAAAAAACAAACAAATGTGACACAGTGATACAAATTAGCACCTAAAATGAGCAAATTAAAGTTGTTTAAATACATTTTAAGTATGTTCTGTTGTTATTTTGCAGATGTAGATCAAGAGATAATGTCATGATTGCCAAGATAGTTTCAGTTTCAGACAACTTTATTTATGCCAAATGGGCAATTCATTTGCAGCTTTCCTTATTTATTTATTTTTTTTTTGAATATTTTATTTTCAATTTTCCATTTTAACAAGACATACACAGCACAGAAAATACACACAGACATGGCTCCAAATCCATCTCCTGTCCCGAAGGCATACAAACTAAGAGAGACCTAACTAATAGGTAATAGGTAATAGGTAATACTCAAAAAAATAAATAAATACTACAAATTAAAGAAAATAATAAAATAAATCAAAATAGAATAAATAAACACAACCATATGAGAGGCAATGTAAATATGGCTTATTCAGACAACTAATGACGTATCAGTCCATTAACATTTTTATACAAAATCTGACAAAGGTGTTGGTAAAGTATCAACATAGGTCAAGTATGGCTGCCAAATCTTCAGAAAGGAGTCATATTCATTTCTTAGATTGTACGTGATCTTTTCAAGTGGGATGCATCGGTTCATTTTCAAATACCTAGCAATGGGGAGACAGGAATCAGACTTCCAGGTCAATGCTATGCACTTCCTGGCAATGCACAAAGCTATCTCCAAAAACCTCTTCTGGAAGTTCCTTAAGTGCATGCCAATGGTTGTAAAATTCACCAACAGGCAAATTTGTGGTCCCAATGGGAAATTAACACACACACGAAAACGGAGAGAGATACCCATGATGGAAAAACAGCCCCAAATGTGACGGAGACAACAGCTGGGAGAGGAAGCGCTTGTCGACCAGCGTGGAGAAATGCGCGTCTGATGTGAATGGGCTCGTGAGAATTTCGGTGCACTGCGCTTCGCAGCACTTCGTTGGCAGTGTGGCCCTGGCCTAACTAGGGGCTGGTACAAGGCAAGCCTGAGCCGGCCCTAACTATAAGCTTTATCAAAGAGGAAAGTCTTAAGTCTTAAATGTGAAAACAGTGTCTGCCTCCCAGACTGCAACAGGAAGATGATTCCTCAGGAGAGGAGCCTGATAGCTGAAGGTTCTGGCTCCTGATCTACTTTTGGAGAATTTAGGCACCATGAGAAACCCTGCATTCTCAGAGTGCAGTGTTCTGGTGGGATAATATGGCACTATGAGCTCTCTAAGATATGATGGAGCTTGACCATTTAGAGCTTTATAAGTTAGCAGTAGGATTTTAAAGTCAATTCTGGATTTTACAGGTAGCCAGTGCAGAGAAGTTAAAACAGGAGAAATATGATCTTGTTTCTTAGTTCCTGTTAGTACACGTGCCGCTGCATTCTGAATTAGCTGGAGAGTTTTTAAAGACTTACTAGAGCTACCTGATAATAGGGAGTTACAGTAATCCAGCCTAGAGGTAACAAAAGCGTGGACCAATTTTTCTTCATCTTTTCGGGTCAGGATAGGCTTAATTTTCGCAATATTACGCAGATGAAAAAACACAGTCCGTGAGGTTTGTTTTAAATGAGAATTAAAAGACAAATCTTGATCAAATATTACTCTGAGGTTTCTTACGGTAGTGCAAGAGGCCAGAGCAATGACATCTAGAAACTATGTCAACAGATAAAGAGTCTCTGAGTTGTTTGGGGCCAACAACAATAACTTCAGTTTCGTCTGACTTTAATATGAGGAAATTGGTGCTCATCCACGTTTTTATGTCTTTAAAGAGGCAACAGATAGGATTCAGGTTTTTTTAGCTTGGCGCCACCTAGCATCAGCGGTGTTGCTCACACTATCGCAACGACCAAATTGACCGTGGGGATGAGAGATAATCAATAAAATGTAGGCTGTAAAGCCACCAGTATACCTCTATGTATATGTAGAATGAGAAGGTGTGTGGACACTATACTAAATAAATGAGTAAAGAGACCGAGCAACAATTATCAGATATATCTGAAGAAAAAACAAATAGTAATGCAAATAATTATACCAGAATGCACAGTACCAGTACAAACAAGTCACAGTAAATTATACACATATGTACAGTATCAGTACAAACAACAGTAGACACGTAAAGGATAATGTATAGTGAGCCGGTGACTGTTGAAAAATAACTCCAATAGGGAAATGGAACCCTGACGCACAGCGGAGTTATTTTTCAACAGTCACCGGCTCACTATACATTATCCCACTTAGAATATGGCTTACTACTAAAACATTCAAATATTACAACTGGCATCAATATTATTAAATTGCTGGCAGAGTGTATTGACAGAGGAGAGGCGTTCACCAGACAAACAGGAGCGGAGGAGAGGATTTTACTCCACTTCTCCCAGTCGGAGATGCTGGGTACCCAGTAGTTGCGAGGGCTGCCTTCACATTTATGGCCAGTGACCGACATGATCTCCCTGCTCTCCAGGACAGCTTGGGAGAGCTGTGTGGACTAACGTTAACTGATTTAGATGCTCCTCAGTCTAAGGTCATTGCAGTGAAAAGTCCAGTGTTCACAGCTGGGAGTAACAATCCGTGTAAATCCATTTATCATTCGTTCATTCGTTTTTCAAAATAAAACCAAATATAAAAAAAAAATAATGACTTGTTTTTTCAATATTTGTTTCCAGAACCAAAATGAAAAAAACGGATAACGACTCAATCCGTGTACCCTTCGTTCTTTCGTTTTTCCGTTTCAAAACCAAATAAAAAAAAAAAACGAAAAACAACTTTGTTTTTCGGTTATTCTGTTTTAAAACCAGAATGGAAAAACGGAAAAACAGAATAACACAAAATCACACATTTGTGCCTGTTAGTCTGTTTTAAAACAAAAACAGAATAACGTGAAAATTAAGTTTTTGATTTTTATTGTTTTGTTATTGTGATATTCGGAAATTTCGGGGAATGCTGGGAGATTTGCGGAGTTGGAGGCGGCAGTGAGCGAGAACGTGGAAATCAAGATGGCAAGCTTTGTCTTTTTCCAGGGGAATCGGCGGCTCAGTCTAAGGGCTGAAGACCTTTCCACGGAGAAAGTCTCCAGTCTCCTGATTATTCAGGTAATACCGTATGCTATATTTTTTAACATTATAACTTAGGCTACATTAACCATAGGCCTATATATAGTGTGGTTATAGTTAACGTTATTGCTAATGTAGGCTAAGCAGCTCCATTCTAGATTGCTAGCATTTAACTCTGGGTAAAGATGATGAAAAAGTGTTGATCACTGTTTCCCATCGATTTGGGTCATTTTTGGTCTCACGTAGAGCTGCCGTGACGCCTAATGTCTGATAGGACTGTCTGTTTTTTGACTGATGGGTTACTAACGTTACACTAACAGCTAGTTGAGCTCACACAGTCAGTCAGTCATGGATATACGAAGATACGGTAGTTTGTTGTTGTTTTTTCATCGGTAAAGAAGTGAAGCAGTGGGAAAACAAGGTGTGTAAACATGTGAGCATTTTATGTGAGCTGAGGTCCTACAGATTAGATGACGTCATTCTGCATAATAATGAGCCATATGCTTCTGTTTGTTTGAGAAACGATGGAAGATTCAATGTGAACGATAGACAGATGAAGAAAGATACATTTGCCTCAGAGTAGATACATTTCTGTTTTTTTTAGTTGTAGTGGTTGTGAAATAATTTTATAAACATCATATCTAAGCTGAGCTCTGTCTTTTAACTGACCAAACAGCAGCCGCAGTAGTCTCTCTCTCTCTCTCTCTCTCTCTCTCTCTCACTCACACACACACACAGAGCATAAGCTGTGTTTTCTATTTGATTTGTCCTGACCTACAACTAATGATTATTTTCATTATGAATTAATCTGTTAGAAAGTGGTGAAAAATGTTGATCACTGTTTCCCAAAGCTCAAGGTGACATCCTCAGATGTCTACCCTGAACTGATGTCCACCTTACATTACTTTAATGGCAGTAAGATGATATTAATTCTAGGGTGATTTTTTTCTGTATATCATCATGCTGAAATCAACTGTAAATCCACATTTTAAAGCTGATATTTGAAAAAAAATCTTTGCATCCTTGTCACCTTTTTCACCCCTGGCAAGTTTGCATCCCTGCTGTATATGTTAATGCTCCAGCTTGTTATTTATAGCCTATAAGTTGTCTCGGACTATTTACACATCCTCTGTGTTAATGTAGGCTACTTGTAGGTTGTCCTATTTCTCTCTTGTATGAGTTTTAATTGATTTAAAACTGTTTATTTCCAGGTCCGTGCTCATTCACTATCTGACAGATGACCACAACCGTGGAATACTGCCAGGGCCAGATGGCATTTTCAGCCCAAGTGACCTGGTACACGGTGGGCACTATGAGGTGCATGGGGAGGGGAGCAATGATGAAGGTGGACCTAGCTGGCAGGGCCAAAATAGGTTTGCCTTTCACCGCCCACCTAGTGCATCCAGTGCCTCAACACCTCTGGCTGTACCCAGAGCACCTGGACCAAAGTTGTTGCAAAGGTAAATGCCCAGAGTGCTTGAGCCAAAGTTGTTCTGTTACTATTACTTATTATAATACTTATAATCTGTCAATAATATGTATTGTGTTGGAATGTCAAAGTATAACATAACTTGAAAGATGGCATATTGGGCAGTACAAATAGCCCTAAATGCTTTCTTTACATCCATAGGAATGTCTTAATAGCAGAGGTGGTGGAGGGGAAGCCTAAGACCAGGAAATCCGTCACTGTCTGGTTTTCAGAACTGGAATGTTCTGTGGGCTCTATAACAGCAAAAGTGGCCGAGGCCCTGGGACAAGAAGAGTGGATTGTGCTGATAGACAGCCATGGAAATGAAATCATGGACTGTGAAGGCACCAGAGGTACAAACATAACATTTTTTAAAATAATAATTTCAAGTTGTCAAGAGCATATTGAATTGTATTAGTCAATTGTACTTATCAATGTGTCCTTTCTTAAGATTCACAGTGTCTTTGAATTGGATCTTTTATTCATGTTACCTTTAAATAATGTAATACTTGTTCACCATGTATACTGCACATTTAAAGCAATTGCTCAGCAGACCTATTTAAGTAAAGGTCATGGAAATTAAGCATTTTCTACAGTGAAAGCCAGGGAAAAGGCAAAAAAAAACTGATGCTTGATGTAGAGTAGGAACCCTGTGTATTATTCATAGACACTAATTCTGTGACATCCATACAATACAGGGTCTGCATACTGGAGGCAGCATGCAAGAAAAATATACGCTGTACCCCAGGAACAGCTCCAGAGGCTGAGAGGGAGTAAAAGAAGGAGAGAAAGGTAGTTTAGCTGCCTAAGATCAGGTCGACAAGGTGTCTGTGATACATTATATCCCAGAGATCATGGCTGGTGTGCTGTGATTGATATAAGAGAGTATAGATTGGTGTAGATTTTGCAGAAAAACGGCCTCAGAGCCATTTCTGTAAGTCTATTAATTTTGCATATTTGTTGTGTTAATTGTTATTGTGGATATGATTTAATATGTAATGTACATGTTTATGTAAGATAAATGAAAATTTATGTGTAAGCAGTAATATTGAAAGGTTTTGTATGATGAATTTTGAACAGCTGCTGAACTTACTATAAAAATGTGAGCCTATAGTGTAGCAGCCAGAGGCATTGAACCTGAGAGCACCTGGGAGCAAGAAAAAAGAAATCCAAGATTGCTGAGTTCAAGACTTTGGGGTTGAAGTGGGTTGAGGTACTAAGTGAGGTCCGTGCAGCTGCACTCACAGGAGAATATCAAATGTAGACAAATTATTCTTCTTCCCTAACTTGTAGACAAAGTTGTAAAGCCCAAGTAAATACACTTTTAACTATTTTTTTGTATACTGACCTCCAAGAGGTCATTGACCAAGTGGAGGAGGTCATCCTGGCCTCCCAGGGTCTCCAGGAGGTCTCCAGAACCCTGAAAGGGCTTGTTGAGTTTGCACAGGCCAACCACAGGACAACAGTGTCCCTCGATGACACACAGGCTACAGCCGTAAAGGCTGTGTTTGCCTGTGTCATCTGTGGAGGTATGTTTACCAAAGTTAATTAAACTGTTCTGATGTTCTTAAATTCATTGTTCTTAGGTTCTGAATCCCACCTTCACTTCAGTCATTTAAAATACTGAGCAATAGCACATTTGATATTTCGTGTATGATCTGAAGAAACAATCTGCACTCAGTTAAATCAGATGTTTAAATTAATAAAATTGTTTTGATAGTCTTAAATGAATTGTTATGTATTGAATCTCATGCACCTTCACTTCTATTTGGATGCTGTGAAATACATTTCAGAACATCAGTTAAACTATTGGGTAATAGCACATTTGATATTTCATGTAAGATCTTAAGAAACAATGTGTACTCAATTTTGGTGGTAATATAAGAGCTTTATAACACACATTCAGCACATACAGTCAGTCACACAATTCATAACATCATTTCACACATACCTCTCTGCCAGAGTTAACAGGCAGAAAAGGGCCTCACAGAAAACATTGTGGTTGTTGTTAACCACACTGTCAAAAATGACTGACATGTCAGGAAATGCCACTGCAAACTTGTCTTCAGCCTGGCTCCTGTCTTCTTCACTGTGAAATGGATCCACTCCAAAGGCTGCATCCCTGCTTAACGAGGATCCCAGCACCTGATCGTATCCATCTGCTGCAACTGAAGCACAGGGTAGCAGGTCCTCAGACACTTTGGCTGGGCATCCTCCTGCAGCAAGGTCATTGGGTATTCCTCGGCCTAGAAAAGGAAATTCTAAAGTTTATGTTTTTGTTTTTCTTTGGGTGACAGGACTCATTCACAATATTTTTTAGAATACCTGGGATCCTATGTGCATTCCAGGACTGCACAACCCTGTTCATTCCAATCTGGCTGACCTGACACGTCAGGTTTGACACACAGAATTTGGGGTTGTCTTGCATGTCAATGGCCTCTTGGTCAACCAGGTGCACCAGGGCTTCCTTCAAAGGATAATTGACCCGACTATTGATTTCAGGCCAAATCCACTCCACTCTTAGGTTCTGTTGTTCACATAAAATATGTAAAAAAAAAAAAAAAAAGAAAGAAATCAGGAGGATAAACTGCTTGTAATAATTGAATTTTCCTCAGCTCCCAAACACTGTTTTTAAAATGTGATGTAAAACAATTGCCTGACATTCTGCTGCTAAACAACCTTTATCCCTTTAACAATCCATAAATGACACATGATAACTACTGTATATGGCCAACACTTAGTAGGTATACACTTAAGCCAAGCCTTATCTACTGATTTGAACAAAACAAAAAGCCTACATCCTTATTGAAATTCAGCTAAAGTGACTATTGTCTTTGCAAATAGCTGGCTTGGGGCACAGCAGAAACATTCTTTTCAAATGTCCTTCCTGTATACAAATTTGTAGAGCTGTTCTACGCAAGCCCAACAGTGTTGATTTTTTTTTTCTTTCAAAGTCTCAGGTTATCACTTGAGTAGTAATAGAGAGTAGTAATAGAAAAGCTTACCCTTGAAGATGTAGTCTGAAGGTAGGGTTGCCGAGTGAGGTTATACTTGTGCCTGGACAGGATTTCCTGCATGTACAGGCACAGGTAAAACTCTTTCCCATGGTCAACTCTAACCTGGTCCCACATCCCATTGCTGACAACTGCACATCTGGAACATGTGTATCGGTATGTTAATAAATGTCCAGTTGGTGCAACAGGCATACAGTTAAAGTTAAATACATTACACTCAATGGTATAAAATGCATGCAACAGACATACTGAACTGACATTTAGTGTCATGATGAGACTTGCAAAACACAATGACAAATTCACTAGTTCAGTACTTGATGTAGGGGGGCTGATAATAAGCATGTTTGATATAGAGCACTGATAATAGTTGCAGCAATGCTGCGACTAATGGGGATCCTAACAAAAACAAACAAACGACAAACATGTTTGGCTTGTAGCTGGCTGATGCCTAATGTAAAGGGATGCCTAAAGATTGCGAAGCAGAAAGATATTGTCTTGTCCACAGACACCCCCTTGGATAAGGGTTAATGTGAGTTCAGAGCTACTAGTGACATGGAGGAGAAAGGGGAGGAGGTGGGATGCTCTGAGACACTGAAACATGACGATGTAGTAGACACAAGGAGGGTTTAAATGTTCTAGAAAACAGAAATAGGGTGAGTGATAGCTGTTAATCATCTTTATGGGCTCCTAAGACAAACAATGTCACTTTTGCTTTGCATTGTATAGTGCTCACCTGTACACCTCCTCATAAATAATCAAATTATTTTTGATGGGCATGGTGGCATGTGCAATGATTCTGCTGCTGAAGCCGTCAACAGCAACCACGTGGGTGGCACCAAACATGCCAATCTTTTCATTTTGATCCATATGTAGTTTATGGCCCATATATTCGGCATGGTAGGGGATGGGATTAAGATTGCGAGCACCCTTTAAAATGAAGAGGAATAAAGGCTATTAAACACTGTTCCATCATGTGTATGTATGGAATGACACATACTATAAATAATAATGAAAAAGAATATCAATTTGTCAGTGTTAGGCTACTTACATGTCGTCTCAGCTTGTGGTAGGGCTGATGAACCTCCTGTAGGACTCTACCAACCCTTTTCTCTGCAGCATTTATGCCGATAGAAGACAGGTACCCTGTCATAAATTACCGGCCGAAGGTTGGACCCATCTGTTAAATACATTCAATTAACATTATCTGACAGACACGTTAAAGCACAGAGACTACTCTGTGCCACATTAATTAAAACTATAACCCCCTCCCATGACTCCCCCAATTCAAACATGACTATTTACAGTAGGCTAAATACCCTGTTTCATAACTTCTAAGAACAGACAGACAACATCTCTCTTTAAAATCACCAACTTGTGGGTACTTTATTTCCACAAACACAATCATACAGCAGCATTGTGGGCCATAGGCTACAACAGGTTGTAGAAAACTCTTGGTAATAAAAGTAGATCTGGCAACTAAAGCTTGCTCTAGACTAAAATATGCACTTTTGTCAGAGCATTAACACTAGAATAATAGTAGTGTTAGTCCTTCTTCATATAATGTTGTGTTACGGTCGGCATTTGGTGTGGGTGGGGGGGTAGACTGAGTGATATGACAGCTGTCGCACCTACGACACACACGCGTCTGTACAGTTGACACACAGTTGACGCATCTGGACCCGCTAATGTCAAGAGTCGATGTCGCTGTCCACTGGATTTTTATTTTTGCTAGGTCAGTTTATTATCAACTCCAGGTGTTTTACAGTTGTTCTACCTGGCAATGACGTAGCTTACACACCCACAGAGACCCGTTATTACCGGACAGGACAGCAGCCGAGAGATTTAGGCTACGTTATAAGTCAATAATCAAAAAGGGTGACTATATGGCGCTTTATATCCAACATAATCATGATCTAGTCTGTCCTTAGCCTACAAAATAAGGTTTGAGAAATGTCTGCATGGAGCACACCTGCTTACAGGTGTGCAGCTGACAGATGTGCAGCTTACAGTGACAGTTTCCTCATCGCTACCTGAGCCACCATCCCATGATCCTCCCTCCCTCACGTTCTGAGGAGTAGCTGGACATATACAGTACAGGCCAAAAGTTTGGACACACCTTCTCATTCAATGCGTTTTCTTTATTTTCATGACTATTTACATTGTAGATTCTCACTGAAGGCATCAAAACTATGAATGAACACATGTGGAGTTATGTACTTAACAAAAAAAGGTGAAATAACTGAAAACATGTTTTATATTCTAGTTTCTTCAAAATAGCCACCCTTTGCTCTGATTACTGCTTTGCACACTCTTGGCATTCTCTCGATGAGCTTCAAGAGGTAGTCACCTGAAATGGTTTTCCAACAGTCTTGAAGGAGTTCCCAGAGGTGTTTAGCACTTGTTGGCCCCTTTGCCTTCACTCTGCGGTCCAGCTCACCCCAAACCATCTCGATTGGGTTCAGGTCCGGTGACTGTGGAGGCCAGGTCATCTGCCGCAGCACTCCATCACTCTGCTTCTTGGTCAAATAGCCCTTACACAGCCTGGAGGTGTGTTTGGGGTCATTGTCCTGTTGAAAAATAAATGATGGTCCAACTAAACGCAAACCGGATGGGATGGCATGTCACTGCAGGATGCTGTGGTAGCCATGCTGGTTCAGTGTGCCTTCAATTTTGAATAAATCCCCAACAGTGTCACCAGCAAAACACCCCCACACCATCACACCTCCTCCTCCATGCTTCACAGTGGGAACCAGGCACGTGGAATCCATCCGTTCACCTTTTCTGCGTCTCACAAAGACACGGCGGTTGGAACCAAAGATCTCAAATTTGGACTCATCAGACCAAAGCACAGATTTCCACTGGTCTAATGTCCATTCCTTGTGTTTCTTGGCCAAAACAAATCTCTTCTGCTTGTTGCCTCTCCTTAGCAGTGATTTCCTAGCAGCTATTTGACCATGAAGGCCTGATTGGCGCAGTCTCCTCTTAACAGTTGTTCTAGAGATGGGTCTGCTGCTAGAACTCTGTGTGGCATTCATCTGGTCTCTGATCTGAGCTGCTGTTAACTTGCGATTTCTGAGGCTGGTGACTCGGATGAACTTATCCTCAGAAGCAGAGGTGACTCTTGGTCTTCCTTTCCTGGGTCGGTCCTCATGTGTGCCAGTTTCGTTGTAGCGCTTGATGGTTTTTGCGACTCCACTTGGGGACACATTTAAAGTTTTTGCAATTTTCCGGACTGACTGACCTTCATTTCTTAAAGTAATGATGGCCACTTGTTTTTCTTTAGTTAGCTGATTGGTTCTTGCCATAATATGAATTTTAACAGTTGTCCAATAGGGCTGTCGGCTGTGTATTAACCTGACTTCTGCACAACACAACTGATGGCCCCAACCCCATTGATAAAGCAAGAAATTCCACTAATTAACCCTGATAAGGCACACCTGTGAAGTGGAAACCATTTCAGGTGACTACCTCTTGAAGCTCATGGAGAGAATGCCAAGAGTGTGCAAAGCAGTAATCAGAGCAAAGGGTGGCTATTTTGAAGAAACTAGAATATAAAACATGTTTTCAGTTATTTCACCTTTTTTTGTTAAGTACATAACTCCACATGTGTTCATTCATAGTTTTGATGCCTTCAGTGAGAATCTACAATGTAAGTAGTCATGAAAATAAAGAAAACGCATTGAATGAGAAGGTGTGTCCAAACTTTTGGCCTGTACTGTATGTATTCTGTGATTTTCCTCTTTTGATTTCTAACCGGCCCGTTTCAGTTCTTCTTACCGGTAAACGCCCGGTGTCTCCTTCTTTCTCTCTTTCTCTCGCTCGATTGCTGGCACGCGCGCGCTCGTGACCGCACAGCTGGACACAGGGGTCTATAACTGCCTATAACTGGGGTGCGTATTAGTAGTAGCCTACGACTCCTAGGTTGTATGAAATGTCTGACTGTCTCTTATTAGGCTACTCTTTTTGAACCATTACGGTGTTAGCTGGGGCGCTGCATTTTTGTAAAATCTCATAATCTGGTGATGGGCCACCTCTCACCTATGCGTCCAGGCTCCGTCTCTCCTTTCTCTCCTGGGACGGGGGCGGACCGGACGAGCAGAATGTCAATCAATATTTTATCAGTAGGCCTATTAGACTATTTTTGACAGCGTGACAGTTGACACCTCTGCACCCACCCACACACACACACACAAATAGGCCTATAGGGTACATACACACATTACCTACCCTGTTTATAGAATTAATCACAGCCGTTTCTAGTTCGGCGTCTGAAACCCTACTTCTCTGGCAAAGGTTGTGCTCCATGCAAAACCTCCTAATGCTCATTATGGAGCATTGCGAGGCACCTTTGCGCTGCAGGACATCTCTGATCTCCGAGTGTGTCTTCCCACTCTCAAAAAGTTTGCAGATTAGATCTGCATAAGGCTGAAGTGTGGCCATTACTTGGAAAGTCTGCGATTTCCACTTTCCCGCTCACTTCCTGCGCCTCGCCTCCGCAAATCTCCCAGCATTCCCTGAAATTTCCAAATATCACAATAACAAAACAATAAAAATCAAAAACTTCATTTTCATGTTATTCTGTTTTTGTTTTAAAACAGAATAACAGGCACAAATGTGTGATTTTGTGTTATTCTGTTTTTCCGTTTTTCCCTTCTGGTTTTAAAACAGAAAAAACGAAAAACAAAGATGTTCTTCGTTTTTTTTTAATTTGGTTTTGAAACGGAAAAACGAAAGAACGAAGGGTACACAAATTTGACTCGTTTTTCAATTTCCGATTTTCTGTTTAAATGGAAAATGGAAAAAACGGATAATGGCCGGGATTTGGGCCTTTCATACACTTTCAATATTTTCATCTCTCGCACATTCCGTGACCCAGAAGCCAAGTTTTAATTTTTTATTATTATTATTATTATTATTATTGAAGAAATATACAAAGATATCATACAAAATATCAGGACAAAAACATTACATCAGTGAATAAAGGCAAAAAATAAATAAATAAAGGAGGCTCGAGGTACTTGTATAAAGAGATCTGCGGAGGAACTTTTGAACGCATAGGAGTGCTCCATTCTCAACTGCTTGTGGCCTAGTTATTGCTTTAACCCCATCTTTATTCAAGAGAGTGATAGATCAGTTTGAGAGCATTATGTATTGATTTAATGTTCAGATTTTATAATATTGTTGGGGTCAACACATTAGGCTTCACACGGAGGCACCAAAAATGTTGGGAACATAAATTCGGGCTTCACATGGCAGCACCAAATATTTTGGGATCAATATATCAGGTCTCACCAAGAGGCACCAAATATGTTGGAATTTAAATTGGCTATCGGAAATAATTAATAATCATTAATAATAAATATTTATTAATAATAAGTAATAATTGTGTTAAAAATGTGACTTAATTAACATTAAATCACCTCGTGGGGCACCATTCCCGTAAAGGGAAAAATGATAGCCAGTTAAAGATATCAGTCTCATAAAATACGCTAAACTATTAATTTGGAGTTTTGATTA
This sequence comes from Epinephelus lanceolatus, assembly GCF_041903045.1. Taxonomy (NCBI): domain Eukaryota; kingdom Metazoa; phylum Chordata; class Actinopteri; order Perciformes; family Serranidae; genus Epinephelus; species Epinephelus lanceolatus. Next base: position 1,829,477 of record NC_135744.1, read on the forward strand.
ATAATTAAATTTATGACAACAACCAAAATTAACAGTAATGCCTGAAGGATTTCGGAGTTCTTGACGCAGCAGAGGTTAACTATTCATTCACTCTTATGCAACATTAAACAGACAGCAGGCATGATTCCAAAGAATTATATTTATTCACAAACTAGCAAAGCAAACCAAAACACACAAATTCTACTAACTATATACAAGCTTGGTGTGTATGTGTGTGTGTGTGTGTGTGTGTGTGTGTTTGTGTGTGTGTGCAAGAGATAAAAGAGAAAGACAAAGGCAGGTGTGGTGATCAAGGAGCCGTTTGGCCTACAAAACAAAATGGCTGACAACAGAGAGCTACCAAAATGGCCGAATCAAGGTTGGCTTCAGGTCGGGGGAGGTATTCGTCTGACCGTGTGGTCAGGACAAAGACAAAGGAAAAGAAGCAGGAACTCTGAGATGCCTGTTTGGGTGTAGCTCTGTTGAAAGCCTATTTGTTCATGAGTCTATGTGAATGTGGTATGTGTTGCAAATGGTCTGGATTAGTGCAGAGACTGTTTAGTTGGGTGCAAGAATCTGTTTGTGAACAGTATTAGCAAACTAAACACTTAGCTTTGTCGAAGCCAACTAATCAATAACCTAACTGCAAACAAATCACAGCAATAACTCAGTAAACAGCATCAAATCACATACAAGAAGTTAACAGTCTTGCTTAGCCTGTAAAGCTGTGATAAGCATACCAATCCTTGGGTGGATGGGAGAAAGAGTCACTTGGTGGTGTACTGCTTTGTTAGCCGGCAGAAGAACACTGGGAAGGTGGTGGCTGCAGTCTTTGTTGTGTTCTTTGTTCCAAAGGTGAAACTCCGAGGAAGCTGGTCGCTCAGGGTTTAGCAGAGTTAGACGCTGGGTGCTAACTCACTTAGTTCCTTGTTGCTGGAAAGCAACCACCTTGTGTATGCAAGAGAGTCTATGATCCATTGCCCTCCCTTTAGTGGTTTGGGGCTATGGAACAAGGGTCTGGGCCTCTGCTGTTCCAGGCCCAGCTGGAAAGAGGTGTGCACTGCTACGCAGCTGTAGAGCAAGAGGTTTTCTGAAGGGAGCAGACCTTGTACAGATGCCTGTGACATCAGAGTCACATGTCACTGTAAAAGTCCTGTCCAATGAAGTTGTGAGACTTGTGTCTCACTGAGGTGTGAGATGAGACCTCCTGTGGAGATGGGTGTCACATAGCGCTCTTTGTTTGAAGACAAAGAGCATGCAGAGGAAAAAGCCTTTAAATGTCCAGTGATTTTACCAAATGACAAAACATCTGTGGTCCTGTGAATCCCAACAATATTGTCCCTCAAACCCTGCCCTCACACTCGAATAGCCTCTGCTTGCGCTGAGATCTACTCTGTTTCTGCTCAAACTGTGTGCTTGCACTCAGATGCCATGTGCCATGTTTCCTGCTCGAGCTTCGGCTTTTCTCCTCGCACTCAAACTGCTTCTGTGCGCTCGCGGAATTTCTGCTCTGCCACTGCCACTCCCACCCCCAGGGATTTATTAAATGTTCTTCCCTTGCTTTCTTTATGACTTTTGGCATAAAGAGACTGTTAATTTTAACATGTCAGTGGGCAAATACGTGGTGTAACTCCATAGTCACAGTTATACATAAAGAAGGGAAAGACCCTACAAGTTGTGGATCCTATAGACCAATAACTTTATTAAATGTGGATCAGAAGCTACTAAGCAGCATCATAGCAAATAGATTATCAAAGATTATCCCACTCATCATAGATCCTGACCAGACTGGTTTTATTCCAGACAGATATTTATCAGACAATGTAAGACGAACATTGAATATAATAGACTTCTCAAAGAAAATGAACATTCAAACGCTGATTCTTACTCTAGATGCCGAAAAGGCTTTTGATAGGGTGTCATGCCTTTTATATTTGAAACTTGCAGTAAATTTGGCTTTCATAACACCTTTATCAAATGGCTTCGAGCTATGTACAGTATTTCAAAAGCACAGATTAGAGTAAACGGGACTCTGTCTGACAGTTTCGAATTACAACGCGGAACAAGACAGGGAGATCCTCTATCCCCCTTAATTTTTGCAATTTGTATTGAACCCCTGGCAGCATATATTAGAGCAACTAAGGAAATTGAGGGCGTGAAAATAGCAGAGCAATCTCAAAAATTGGCTTTATATGCTGATGACGTGATTTTATATCTTACAAACTTAGAACAATCACTACCAGCTCTTATGCATGTCATTGATAACTATAGTAATGTGTCAGGATATAAACTAAATATACAGAAGTGTGAAGCAATGGTTAAAGGAGCCCCAGTAAGCAGAGAGGTGAAGAGTAATTACTTATGGCAGTGGGATAGGGACAGAATTAAATACCTGGGAACTGTGCTACCAGAGAATAACAAATTATTGTACCAGCTGAATTATAAATGTTTGGAAGAACATGTTAAACAGGACATGGATAGGTGGAAATCAGCCATATGGTCCTTGGGTAGAAGAATAGAGGCAATTAGAATGAATGTACTCCCCCGTTTTCTGTTTTTATTCCAGACAATACCACTATATGTATGCGCAAACACTTTCAAAATCTGGGATACAATGATTGGTAAATTTATATGGGATGATAAAAAAACGAGAGTTAAAATGAAGACCTTGAAAATGGCCAAAGAGAAGGGAGGACTTGCTCTCCCAAACCTGAAGCACTATTATATGGCAGCGCAAATGCAGCACATACGCACTTGGTTAAATCATAACTCAGAAGCAACGTGGAGAACAATAGAGATGTCTATGTGTCAGGGTCCAATAAAAACGATTCCTTTCTGTACAGAATACCAACGAAAAGTACCAGTAAAAGATAATACATCAATTAGAAACACTCTGGAAATTTGGGCTAGAATTAAAAACACTGTTGAAATAAAGAAGGATTTAGTGGCTCTGAGAGAGATAAAAGAAGACCCCGAATTCATGCCTAACAAATCTGATGAAGCCTTTGACATTTGGGCACAAAAGGGATTGACCATTTTTGGACAGTGCTTAAACGAGAAGGGGATAATATCATTTGAATCTTTAAGCAAAGAGTATCATTTGCCACATTCCCACTTCTTCTGGTACTTACAAATAAGAAGCTATATTCAAAACAGTGAAATAAAGAGCAAGACCAGCAGAGATTTACATCCACTGGTACAATTTTTGATAAAGAATTATGATAAAATTAAAGTCCCATATCAAATCTCGGCGGTATATACCATTTTGGAAAATAACTGTGAACATCAAGATACAAAGGCAAAACTGAAATGGGAAGAAGAATTGAATATAGGCATATCAGAGGAGAGCTGGAGGGAAATGAATCAGAATGTCCATACAACTACTGTATCGCCGTACTGGAGAGAATATGCATGGAAAATACAATCACAATACTTTATAACACCGGTGCAGCAAGCCAAATATAATAATAAAATATCATCAAGCTGCTGGAGGGAATGTGGCGAATCATACGCTAATGTTCAACATATATTCTAGTCACGTCCTGTACTGCAAATATTCTGGGAAAGAGAAGAAAGAAAGAAATCAGTCATATTTTAAGATGTGCTGTTCAATTAAACACAGACTATATGTTGTTAGGAAGGACCATAGACACACCTCATGAGGAAAATGATAACTACTTGCTTAGGGTGCTGCATATAACCGCTCTTAAACAAATCACCAGACACTGGCTCTAGAAAACCCCGCCCACAATAGAAAAATGGAGAGACACCATTTGGCAGGTACACCAAATGGAGTATATAACATATAAAATGAGGGGGAACCCCAAATTACATGAGTTAAGATGGGACAAGTGGTCAACCTACTACAACTAACTTAATCATAATGCTATAGCTGTGATTACCTTTCTGTCTGTTTGGTTTTATTTTATTTATTTATTTATTTATTTATTTATTTTTGTTCTGTTTTTTTCTCGTTTGGCCATTCGCTTGTGTGTCCCTTAGGGGTATGAAGTATATTTATATTCTATAGTCTTTGTGTATATGTAATTGTTTTGTTTTCCTTTGTTTATTTTCTTTCTTTCTTTCTTTTTTTAATTTCATTTATTTATTTACTTATTTATTGCTGTTGTTGCCGCTATGCTATTTATGTTGTGGTTGGTATGTGATTTTTTTTTTTTTTTCCCCTTTCATGTGCATGTTGCTTCATGTGTACATTTAGGTTGTTGTTGATATTGTTGTTGTGTTTTTTTTTGTTTTGTTTTGTTTTTTTTTGTTTTTGTTTTTCTTCTCAAGTGTACATATGAATACACAGACACGTGGTGACTTTAAAAAAATAAAGTATAAAAAAAAAAAATAATTTTAACATGTGCGCCATATATAGGTTTTATATATATATATATATATATATATATATATATATATATACATATATATATATATATATGTATGTATGCGGCTATTATAGTAAAAAACAACAAATACAGGCGCATGTGTGTAAATTGTAAATTAACAGTCCCTTTATCCCGTTGATGCCTGAATGTATTTACAATTATATAAAAAATAATAATAATTATATGTGCATTTGCTTTCAAGCTGATGCTAACTAAAGTGGAGATTGTTAATTTCTCTTTAGCACATAGAATAGATATACATTTAGGTATGATACAAATTAGCAATAACAGGAATAAATGGAAAAAAATGGTAAAAAAAAATAAAAATAATAATAATAATAATAATGTTAAAACACATTTTCCCGTCTCAGGTATGTAGATTTTATTGATGCCACACAATTATTTTCAATGTCCTGACTATAACACCAACTATTATAATCCAATGTGAAACAGAGCTCAAGCTTTTCACTTAGAACACTGGTGCTAGGAAGAGCATCATGATTTCCATCAGAGTCTTCATCACTGCTGCTCCTGTTGTCAGTACTACTGCTGCTTACATCACCTGGTGTAGAAAAAAGAAATCACTATATAAGAGTGGAGACATTTTTATCTATATTATATATACATTTTGTACACATGGTTACATTCACAAACATATGGCCATGTGTAAACCGCAAAAAGCTGAAAGTCTACACGAAATTATAGCATTATTACTGCTGTTTTTTTATAAGATTATCTATTTGGCCTGTTGCTTTAGGGCAGCATGAAGTGGGGAAATAGAGAATAGGGGAATGACACGGGCCCGCGACTGCTGCGGCGAGGCGGCGCCTCTGTGCATGGGGTCTGTGCATGCTGTGTACAGACTACACTCCTAACCAGGTGATGAAACCGGCAGCAACAGGGGCGTCGGTAGCTTAGTGGATACTGCTGATGTAGTGTAGGAGTGTAGTCTTCATCACTATCCCCACTGTCAAAACAGCTGTCGTCACTTTCGACTGGTGGAACCATGGTTTGAAGTCCACCTGGTCGCTTCCCATTGAACATTGATGCATTCACTTTGTTCTGTGTTCTGAAAAACTACAAAAAATGCATTTATATCCCAGCATGCTATTTTTATAATGTTTATAGAAATTAACTAGAATGGCATTTCCCAAAGAAAATGTATGTGTGTTGAAATCCACCTAAATACAGCATTATTTCTGTGCTGCCGTTATGGCCGAATGTGGCAAATTCGTGAGTCGCGACAAACATAAATCTTCAAATAACATAAAAATCACTCACCACATGAAGTCTATTCCAATTTAGAACATGGCACTCTTAAATACTTGATTCTGACTGGTCAATCAACAAAATTTTGTGGTGTTTATTTCTTGAGGTATCACCGCTGCTCTGCTGTTCTGTTGCTCCGTTGCTAGGGACGCCATAGCAACGGCCTTAGACTGAGGAGCATCTAAATCAGTTAACATTAGTCCACACAGCTCTCCCAAACTGGCCTGGAGATCAGGGAGATCATGTCGGTCACTGGCCATAAATGTGAGGGCAGCCTTCGCAGCTACTGGGTACCCAGCATCTCCGACCAGGAGAAGCGGAGTAAAATCCTCTCTTCCGCTCCTGTTTGTCTGGTGAATGCCTCTCCTCTGTCAATACACTCTGCCAGCAATTTAATAATATTGATGCCAGTTGTAACATTTGAATGTTTTAGTAGTAAGCCATGTTCTAAGTGGGATAATGTATAGTGAGCCGGTGACTGTTGAAAAATAACTCCGCTGCGCGTCGGGGTTCCATTCCCCTGTTGGGAGTTATTTTTCAACAGTCACCGGCTCACTAGCTATACATTATCTCTTACATGTCAGCTGTAGAAGCAAACAATAAGCTGGCACGTATTGTTACCTTAGCACAACTTACCTCATATTGAACAATTTCTCCAAATTTGCAGCCTCCACATGCAGTGGTTGTTAGCCAAAACGTTAGCTTCCATGAACCAGATGTAGTTGTCACTCCGACCAGTCCGACAAAAAACAATGCTTGCAAAAGAAAAAAAAATTGGCTTCCGGAGAGATGAAAATATTGAAAGTATATGAAAGGCCCGAATCCGGCCCATTATCCGTGTTTCCATTTTCCATTTAAACAGAAAATCGGAAAACAAGTCATTATCCGTTTTTTCATTTTGGTTCTGGAAACACATTTTGAAAAAACAAGTCATTCTTTTGTTGTTTCATATTTGGTTTAATTTTGAAAAACGAATAAACAAATGATACACGAATTCATAACTTAGCTGGGCGATGTCCGTCGATAGCTGCCTCCGTGAGAAGAGAACAGAAGGAAGGGGGGGTATCACTGTCCGAGGGCTGCCGTAGAATGGCAACGAGGATGTCAGCCAACCAACACTCCCTACCTGGTCCCTGGTTGTGGCAATTTGCAATGCTGGCCAGCTAGGAATTAACTAGCAGCCAGTACAGTACAGTCCTCTCTTGTCTAGATAACATTTAGCCATGTTACTTACTGATCCATTAGAAAGAAAGCTAGCTGGACATCGATTTTAAAGCCTCTTTGGTCACGGAGCTCTCTCCATCTCTTGAATGCCTGACTGGGGTTTACTCTTGTTTTTGCTCTTCTTTTATCACTCTCCTTTGCCTCCTCAGACAGAGGAGCTTGTTTTCTTTTGCTAGGCCGTTTGTCACTTATTTCCAAACTTTGTCCATCTGCCATTGTGCTCGTGACTCAACTATCTCATGCCCAACTCCTCATAAGGACCAGCTCCAGTCCCTGATTGGCTGACCGACCAGTTTCGCAATACATTTTCTGATCAACATTTTTTATTTTCAAAGGACACACAAAACAAACAACAGTACAGTAGCACATTAACAATTAAAATAAGGGAAAACAAGACAGAGCCACGAGATGAATTTTACAGAATGATAAAAAATAATAATCCTGTCAGTTATGAATGAAAAATTAAATATACTTTCACCAACCAAATAAAAGCAGTAGTGGACTGGAAGGAAAAAGACATTATTAAAGGACATTATTACATATACATGTATTACATATCCGTCAGTTTCTTTAAACTATTAAAGCTGGAACGTCTGAGGTCTTACGTTATTGTGTGGTAAGGTGTGGGAGGGGTGTAGCTCTTCTTTTAAGGTAGTCTCTTATGGATACAGCTATGTCTGACCATGCCTGTACAGTAGTGGGTCTGGCTCTATTGAGCCGTGCCGTTGTACACTCAAGAGAAGCTATATTCTGATAGGAGGCCATCCAATTGTGAATCAAGGATATGTTGGGGTTATACCACAATGACAGTATGGCCTTTTTTGCTGCAGTTAGGCCTGCTAACAGTAATCATCATTGAGTAGACAAAGGTGGGGACTAGGCAATATTGCGGATCCTAATAGCTCTGACAGAGACAACATAACCTGAACTCAAAAGTCACTGATCACTGAGCGTTCCCAAAACATGTGCATCGTTGTACCTGGCATCTGAGCTTGGCAGTGAGTACAGTTAGGATTAGTAATCAGTTTCATTTTAAAGCATTTGATAGGAGTGGCATATGCTCTATGGATCATCTTAAAATGTATAAGTTGATGCGCCAGATTTTTAGAAGTAGTGTTTAGATTGGACCATATGCGTTCCCAATCAGGCTCTGAACTGTGAAGATCTTTTTCCCACACCTTTTCAACTGCCAGTGCATTAGTAGATCGATCAAGCAGAGAATTATATATACGTGTGACTAACCCTCGAGAGCTCTGCCCAGGACCAATCCACTTCTCCATAGGGTGTTCTGGCAAGGGCTTGTCCCAGGGCACCCCATATGTTTTCATGGCCAATCTGAGTCTTAAGTAGAGAAAGTAGGAGGTGTCTGGTAGGTCATAGGTCTCTTTAATATCTTGAAATGTACAGAGTCCGTTGTTGTTAAAAATGTCACCATAAGTGGAAACACCTTTATTTAACCACGGAGGAGACGTAAAGGGCTGCCCGCCTGATTGAAAGTGATAATTATTCCAAAATGGAGATGTTTTGTGAAAGGAACTTATGTTGTCCATCATCAGCGCAACTTTTTGCCACACTGCTATAGAGTTGATTATAATGCTCCCATAGCACAAGTTATTGTTTCTACGCCCCCTGCCCGTATACAGTAGGACTTCCAGTCGATGGGGTTTCACCTGTGCTGCCTCTAATGCCCGCCAAGGGATCTCAGATTCTCTGTCCCTCCAGACATGTAATGGCCTAATCTGAAAGGCATAATAATAAAAATTTAGGTTAGGAACAGCCAACCCTCCGGTGAGTTTGCTTCTCTGTAAGGTTTTAAGTTTGATTCATGCACGCTTCCTCCCCATATAAAGTGTGATAAGAGAGAGTGCATTTCCGTGATAAATTTGGGTGGTGGTGCTAGGGGGATCATAAGGAATAAGAAATTGATCTGAGGCAGGACATTCATTTTAACAGTCGTGACTCTGCCTTGCAGAGAAATGTAAGGAGAACTCCATCTTTTCAGATCCTCTGTAATTTTCTTTTTCAAATAGAGAAAATTTTCCTGAACTGTTTTGCTAAGAGTAGGGTAGATTTTAATGCCGAATACTTGCCACGATTTTCGAATAGTGTTTTTGCTTGTGTTGCCCATCCCTAATATGTAAAGGATGTACAAATAGGGATGTTAACAGCCAAGCAGCCGCGTTTAATGGAAGAAGGGCAGACTTAGTCCAGTTGATTTTAAAGCCTGACATTTCTCTAGACCGGTCAAAGAGTTTTAGAATTTGTGGTAGTGATGTCTGAATATTGGATATGAACAGGAGGCAGTCATCCGCGTATAGCGAAATGTAGTGTCTAGATTGGTCTATAGTTATGGGAGATATTGTGTCGCTCTCTCTGATGGACTGCGCCACTGGCTCTAGGGACAGGACAAAGAGCAGAGGAGAAAGCGGACAGCCCTGCCTGGTGCCGCTATGTATGGGGAAGGCTCGTGATTGACAAGTACCTGTGAGAACTGATGCTGTCGCGTGATTGTATAGTGTTTGTATCATAGATATGAAGTTCTGTCCAAATCCAAACCTTTCCATGACTAACCACAAATAATTCCATTCTTGCTTATCAAAGGCTTTATGGGCATCAAGTGACTGGACAGAGCAATCATCTGGCATAGTATCTGCGGCTTCAATAACATGAACAAGCCTCCAAACATTATCAGCTGCTACTCTCCCTTTCAGAAAACCTGTCTGATCAAAATGAATCAATTTCCCAATTACTGTCTCCAGGCGACTGACCTGAACTTTTGCATACAGTTTTACATCTGCACAAATGAGCGAGATTGGTCGATAACTTGAACACTCCAGCGGATCTTTGCCTTGCGTGCATTTCTCTGGTCCCGGTGAAATGATCCCTGTTCAATGGCAAAATTTATAGAACCAAGTATGAGAGGTCCAACCTGGTCCCAGAAAGCTAGATACAGCTCCGGAAGTATACCGTCTGGAGAGCTTTGACTGCTGTCTCAAGCTCTACTAATGAGATGGGGTCCTCTAGTTTTAAGCTGTCTAAATGGTTTAGACTGGGCAGCACCAACTTTTGAAGAAATGAGGTGCACTCCTCTATGTCTGCACAACATGCGGATGTGTAAAGGCTGCTGTAAAAGTTCCTGAAGACATCATTATTTGCACTGGGGTCTGTAACAACCTCCCCATTCGTTGTTTGAATGGCATTTATCACTGCTTTTGATTCGCTTTCTTTTAACCGAAGTGCTAATAATCTACTTGGCTGGTCACCATCGTAATAATATCTCTGTTTTGTTCTGTGCAGAATAAATTCAGCCTTGCTTATGGATATACTCTTATATTCTCCCCCTTAGCGCACCGAGAGCATTGGCATTAGTTTCTGTGAATGCTTCTCTTTGTGCCCTCTCTGCTTTCTCTATCTCCACCTCAGTTTCGGAAAGTCGTTTATCGCGGTCATGTTTTAGCTTGGAGGCAAAGGCAATGCATGTGCCTCTTATGAAGCACTTAGCTGTTTCCCATAATGTCTGGGGCTTGTCACATGACTTGTTATTTTCTAAGAATTCGCCAAGTTGTGCTTTCATTTGTGCTAGAAAATCTGCATTGCTAGGTAAGGAGTCATTAAACCTCCACCTGTGTGCTTTAGGATGATCTAAAAATGGTGTTATAGTGCACGACACAGGGGCGTGATCAGAGATCGAGTTTGGGAGCATATTTATATGGGGCATGTTATTTATAAGAGAGGGGCTGGAGAAAATATAGTCGATCCTGGAAGAGGTGCCATGACGACCAGAGTAAAAGGAGTAGGCTTTAACATTATCGTTGCGAATGCACCATGGATCCACTAGGCTGAGATCAGCCAGAAAGGACCTTAGGGCCAGGGAAGAGGGAGGAACTGTATCCGGTGTACCCGAGGATCTGTCAAGTTCTGGGGAGACTGTAGCATTAAAGTCACCAGCGACAATGCAATAGGGATCCTGGTAACATAATAAAGTCTAGCTGATGGAGGGCAAAAAGTCACCATTAAAAACATTTGGTGCATAAATGCATGCTAGTAATAGCTTTGCATGGTTAACAGAGAGTAGCGCATACACAAATCTACCATCACTATCATTACCATTATCAACAACCAAAAGTTGGAGCTTCCTTTCGGCAATAATCAGTACCCCTCTAGCTTTAGTTGATGCACATGAATGGGCTATAACTTTATAGTGTTTGTTTTGAAACCTCTGTACATCATTTACTGTGAGGTGGGTTTCTTGAATCAAAGCTATGGAGACACGTTTACGGTGTAGGAATTCCAGACAGCGCGTACGCTTAATAGGTGAGTTTAGACCTTGAACGTTCCAGCTTAAGATATTCAAGTTAGCCATCTAGATGGTGGTGTAGGAGGATTGTAATGTAACATATAGATAGTCCACTTTGTCCAAGTAATAATAAGGTAAACTAAATCGAGAGACTGTCCCTTAGGGGTTAATGGCCGCACTGTACATTTAAAGGGATAGTTCGACATTTTGGCAAATTCGCCTATTGCCGTAATCCCTATAGTCATATGAGTAGGTACATTACCTTTAATTGTCAGTGCGTGCTGTTCTGAGATCGGTGGGGCAGAGCTGCCCGCTGAAATGGAGGTGAACGGTACAGGTCCCTCTCTCCCTCAAAACTAATCAAATACACCATCAAATGACTCCAAAACGCTCTTGTGGACAACTTGTAGCTTACACATTCACCACGCTATGAAATAATAATGTAATATTACGAGACACAGTTGTTTTGAAGCCAAATGCAGAGCCAGAACTACATTCCAGACATACAGTACTTGCTGGGCGAAGTGATTTCAAACAGCGTATGTTTAGTGCAGAATATACAGAGGAAGAGTTACAGGTTTTGGAAGAAGAGAGAGCAAGAAGAGAGGCTGAGGCTGCCGAGCAACTAGGGGCTGAGGGGAGACCCAGAGCCGGTGGTGTAAATGTGGGGCTTACTGTCCACTTTATTACGTACACCTGTGCAATATAAATATAGTGTATGCCTCAAAATAATCACCGGAACATGGGGAGAACATGCTAACTCCACACTCATAAATCACCACAACTCCTGAAGGAACAACAACATAAAATGTTACCTAGCAGTCTGTTTATTCTCAGCAATGAGAAGTAATGCCAGTCACTTCACTATATGCTCTGGGCAAGCACTTATCCATAACATAACCACAACAACATTTGCATTTTAGCCTTATTTACCATGCTTGGGTTGTAGGCTAATGTTACTCAACATGGAGGTAACGTTACAGCAGAGAGATTGCTGAGCAAAATACACAACGATCACTTACCACGTCTGCTCATTTATTTATGCCGACAGATGGTATGACAGTGTCTCTCAAGAAAGGAGTTTGAACCATTCCTGAGCTTCTGCGCTCCATCTTTTCACTGTAGTCCTCCACTAAAAAATGGCAGGAGCACACAAACATTTTCCGGACCATTTCCAGAGGCGTGTTGGGGTCGATGTCCAGCACAAATAGCCATTGTTTCATCCTGTCCGTATTACTGGTTGGAACTACGTGAAACTTCACTCTGCTCCATGTCTTCGGCTTGTTACTGCAACCTTTTATAATATATGTGTCAACCATGATTTACAAAAACACTTGTAAACTTTCCTCAAACCTTCTGCTGTGTCCAGCTGACGATACCGCAAATGGCTACAAGCAATAACAACGGCACTGTCTCAGCTGCGCACTGTGTCACTCCACCCAGTGATTTAGTCAAGAAAGTAGTTCCAAGTATTTGCTTCATGTGTTGTAATGTTACTTAATAATACATTATTATTTCATATCGTGGGGAATGCGCAAGCCATGTGTTGTCCACTAGAGCGTTTTGGAGTCATTTGATGGTGTATTTGATTAGTTCTGAGGGAGAGAGGGACCTGTACCGTTCACCTCCATTTCAGCGGGCAGCTCTGTCCCACCAATCTCAGAACAGCACGCACTGACAATTAAAGGTAATGTACCTACTCATATGACTATAGGGATTACGGCAATAGGCGAATTTGCCAAAATGTTGAACCATCCCTTTAACACATCCAAAACAGAAATTTAGCACCAAAACTACATACAAAAAGGCAAACCGCCAGGTCCTTAAAATACCTGTGGTTTGCATGATACAGGTATCAATCATCCCGGTGGCACACATACTGCAAGGCTTTCCTCAACAGCCCCCATCCCTCATATGGTATGTAATGTTTTGTTCAACCGACTGGAGAGGGAAGGGAGAAAAATAAAATAAGTTAATAAATAAAACGAAGCTAGATAATAATAACATTAATAATAATGAAATGGAGCCCAGGAGGGAAGGGGAGGGGGAGGGAGGTAATAAACCACTAAGTAAACACGCTATGTTAATCTTTAAATTTTAGAACCAAAATAAACATATAGGTATTCTCACTATAAGGATTCAGCCATCACTGCTCTCTTTTCATTTCTCAGTGTACAAAATATGTCTGTTTTCTCCTGATCAAAAAATATCCACAAGCATATAGAGAAAACGAGAAACAAAAAACAGCCTCTAATAAAAATATCAGGAGGAAAGATATCTAAACGGTAAATGATTAATCTTATTTTTTCTCTATTTGGGGAGCACTCTACTGTTATTGGTGTTGCATCAGCATAATGGGTACAAAGGACTAAGATCAAGGAAGAGCAGACATTTTCACTCTACATGTTCAACTCTAAGAGATACAAATAAATAAATCAATAAATAAATTGTTCCCTCTGTTAATGAGTTATATCTAGGAAAAAAATAAACATATGTATCTCCTTTCAGAGTTTTCTTTTTTTTCAAAGTGTTGTGAGAGAGGAGTAAAAAAAAAAAAAAAAAAGAATTATATTATATTATTATATTAAAGTGAATATTTCAGGCTGGAGGTCACTTTGAGTCAATGTGTAGGAAAATGGTGTAGGAACTCGATTGTCATTAAAAAAATAAAAAATATACACAACTGTAACTTTGGGACTCGTATTTGTTACTTCCGTATTTATAAAAATCGCTAAACCGGAAGTGACGTATCATGGGGAAGTCCTGAATACCAAGTACAGTAGACGTACAGTAAAACAACGAGACAATGGCTAGCTTTGACAGTGAAGAGGTTGTAAATGTTTATGCCGGGACATATGACAGGCCACAACCTTACAACTTTGAGCCAGCCAGATAACAAAGGGAGCCAGGGCAGCCTAGGGTTAGGAGAAATGACGGTCAGAGGAGAGATATAGGCTTTATCCGAAACCGCATACTATACTAGAAGTACGTACTGATTTTGCCAAAATGTAGTATGTAGTAAGCAGTATGCAAACAAAAGCAAAATCTGCAGTATGCAAAAAATACCCGGATGTCGTACTGATTTGGAAAAATTCCACAGTATGCATCAGACCAGTCTACCTCGCCTACTGTTTCCCACAATGCAATGAGCCCTTGACCAGGACCAGTCAATTGTCATAATGGCGGACAAGAGTGACCAAGCCGGGAATACCGCGGAGAAGGAGGAATATAAATGTAAGTACCACATATAACATTTTTATTCAATGTTGTGTAAGGAGAATGATTCAAAATTGTGACAAGGCTACATTGCCTATTTGTAACGAACGTGTAACTTGGCTACATTTGTCCTAATAACATTAACACAAAGCCATAATGTAAAGTTAAGTCTGCTAAACTAACGTTAACGTTAACATTAGCGAGCTGTCAAGAAGAAAACAACACGACATAATGTTACATAACTTAAAATCTATCGTTAAGTTATATTTTTTGTTATTAGGGACAGAGCAGGACACAGAGGCCCTCATCCGTTGGCGATCCACCAATGAAGCCCTCTTCAGTGGGCGGCGAAATGCTGCCCAAAAAGGATTTGAGTAAGTTAGGTTTTTAATAGTTATCTTAGCATGCTTGCTAGGTAGATATTTAAAGTGTTATGACAACGTTATATATCGGGAGTTTGTTGTATTTTCATGAACATAACTACTTTTCATTGCTGTTTTTTGACAGAGAATTCGTCCGGGAGAAAGGTTTGGTGGGCAAAATCAAGCCCACCAAAGTGAAGAGAAAGTGGGAGAACCTCAAGCAAAAATACAAGGCAAGTTATCTAGCTATGTTGCCTATTTAGCAGAAGCTGTTGCATCCTAAAATTCTGTTAGACCTCCTACAATGCCATTACTTATCTGCTGCTGAGCTAGACAAGCATGACAACAGATGCAGTTGCCAGATGCTTTGTGTGTGTGTATGTGTGTATGTGTATGTGTGTGTGCGTGTGTGTGTGTGTGTGTGTGTGTGTGTGTGTGTGTTGTGTAGGAGCTGAAGGCCCCAAGGACAGGGGTTAGCACAGAGGGAGGAGAGGCCACTGCCGCATCCTGGAAGTGGTTCACATTAATGGATGAGTCACTGGGCCGGAGGCCTAGCACTACGCCTCCGGTGACCATTGACTCATCCAACCAGGATGTGGTGGTGGTCTCCCCTCCCTCACCCAGGGAACCCCAGAATGAGACAGGTACCCCTGCGAAAAGGAGTAGAGAGCCAGACTGGGTCCACCTTTTTAGGCAGGTCACAGAGAGGGATAAAGAGAGAGAGAAGGATTTGCTTGAGAGAGAGGAAAGAAGAGAAAGCGTGGTGCTGGAGAGAGAGGATAAGAAGGAGAGAGAGCGGCTGGAAAGAGAGGAGAAGAAGGAGAGAGAGCGGCTGGACAGAGAGGAGAAGGAGAGAGAATGGAGAGAGTGGTTGGAGAGGAAAAAATGAGAATGCAGAAAGGGAGGAGACAGAGAGATTTCATGTCACTGGTTGAAAAAATATTCAAAAAGTAGTTGCGAATAAAAGGAATTGAATTGTGGTTTGTGCTCTTATTTTTTTAGTGATAATTTTGTTTCTTATAGTGTCATTGGTAGTTTCACATAACTATCGTTTGTTTATAATGTAGACAGATATATTGTATCCTAATTATCATGTTATCCTAGAGAGCATATTCATATAACAACATCTGGTGTAATTTTCACTGGATGGTGTATTGTGTCACATAAGGTGGATGACCCACATAATCATAAGAAATATGACTTTGAGTGAACATGCATAATACTTTTTATTAACAAGGTGGGTAGTAACTGTTTTGAAGATGGTGTAAACTGCAAACTACTTGTCAAACCAAGACAACAGGTCCAACTAGTCCAGCATAGCAATGACTGCACCCCCTGGTGTTATAAAATTGTAAAACAAGTATTGCCACCATATAAATACAGAATAGAAAAAAAACAGAGGTCAAATGTAACATATATATGATTTATTGCATCATGCTACCTCTAAATGACAGGTTGTACCCAGCAAGCAATAGTCGTGATTTAAACGTATTGGCTATATTTAGCTCTGATTTAGTCTAGCTACATGTAACCCAAATCTAGCCGATTTAATTTTGAAATTGATTAAATGTAATTTTCACCATTGCAGATGGTGTGCGGTATGATATTCAATCACGTATGGAGAGTCAACAGTAATTAAAATATGTTTATCTCCATTTTTTGGACATGGTCTCTACATAGCCGTATAATCGATGACGTCTACACTTTGGCTATGGTTAGACGTCTACCAAATTTTCACTGACAGCCCAAATTCAGCCGTGATTTAGCCTAGACGTCAGGTCTTCATGTAGACGGCTATTAGACGTTTTTTAAACCAAAAAATGCTTGCTGGGTATTCTTTATATTATTATTTAAATTTATATATAAATTATATATATGTTGTGATGGAAAATTCGGGTATTTAAACATATTTAAACTATAATGTGTTGTATAAGGTTACTTGTTTTGATGAAACTGAACTTCTAGCCTAATGATGTGTGTTGCTCATTTAAACCCTACTGTGACAGCAGTGAGAGACACCAAGGTCACGAGCCAGGGAGGCTCAGACACCAAGATTATGAGCCACGGAGGACAACAAGTGTCCTTGTTAGTCTCAAGAGATGTTGTGTTTTAGGAATGTCAAGGCGACACATATTTTGACTGTTGATGTGCATGTGTTATGGGAACTATAAAGATAGCAGGGCGAGAGGACTTGCTAGGCATTCACTGACTGACTGTTCATGCGGTTGTATGTGTGAGTGACTCCATTCATGAATGCTTATTAAAACTCAAGAAAGACAGCAGATGTGTGAAGACTTTTTCTTTAAACTGTTCATTAAATAGTTGTTTTGCCACCACAATGTATATATATGCCATATGGTTGATTACAGAAACCAAGTGAACCTGAATTAATGAATACAAAGAGAACTAGAACTTTGTAATCAAACAAGAACAATTATTGCAGGAACTCAAATAGTGTTAAATATATGTCATATGGTTGTTTACAGAAACCAGCTGAACCTGAATTAATGAATACAAAGAGAACTAGAACTTTGTAATCAAACAAGAACAATTATTGTAGGAACTATTTACAAAAAATGTCAAATGTAAGAACTATGTACAAAAAAATGGTGACTTGACTAGTAGTCAATGTGGCGGCACCAGGAGCAGAAACCTTTGCTGCCAGTCTGTTCTGCAGGTTTTCTCCTGGCCTTTGGTCCTCCGGCTGGTTTTCCTGGTAATCATTGCCGTGGACGCCCCCCTCCTCCACATCTGGCTCCACCATGTCACCATTGGTGATGCAGAGGTTGTAGAGGAAAGCACAGGTGGACACCACCACTGGCACAAAGGTAGATCTAACCTACAGGACCAAAGAGATGTGTCATGTAACTGCATGTTATTAAACTTTATTTTTTAATCCTTATTAATTAGAATGCTATATAAATCATTGAATGTATTGTTTTTAATGATCTCAAAATGTTCTTCCTTGTACAGCTTTGCTGCTCAGCAGTCATGGCTGCTGAGCAGCAAAGCTGTACAAAGCAATGTGTATGTAGTGACATTTACAGACATCTTATGCTCTTTTTTTTTTACCTCGAGCGCCTTGAGAAAGATGCTGCGCCACCAGGTCTTCATCATGCCAATTGCCCTTTCCACCACACATCTGGCCTTGGCGTGATGACAGTTGTACCTGGCCTGCACAGGGTTTTGCACCGGCTCCCTGTATGGTGTCATGAGGCTGATTGGAGCGGTCAGGCAGGGATATCCCCCATCCTCAATTAGGATCCAGCCAGGAGGTGGTAAGATTAGGGTAATGTGTAATATGTTACTGCCCAACACTGCTTTTGTCTAAACACAAACACATCAGATATCATGTAAACTACATTAGAAAATATGCAATGTTACTCTGTACAGGTGAGACATTAGGGTGTTTAGTTTAGGGGTACACGTTTTATTTGATATGTGCTTGTGTGGGAAATGCCAGGCTATGCCCTCTACTGTGGAGAGCATGTGCTGCAGGGAGGTTCTTTCCTTCTGGCCCCTGGTGGAGAATCTGACCCCCAGACCCAAGGACACTACATGCCTGACGCAGCACGCAGGCTTTGAGGCATGCTGCCTGAACCCGTTTGTGCTCCATATAGCCTACCTCAATTTCAGGCAGGAGCATGGTCCTCTGGAGGCCACCAGACATGAGTAAGTGTAGGGCAGAAATAATGTACACTGTTACTGTTTTTTTTTTTTTTTTTTATTGTCAGATTTTAGAATGTGTCCCTATCCCATTCCCCAGGCAATACCGCTACACAGCCTATAGGCAGGTTGTCCGCTGGGCCTATGGGGTTCTGGGCAGGCACATAAGGAAGCCCATTCCGTCCTGCGTCGTCTCTGCCATCAGGAGACAGTTCCCAGAGGAAGGGGGGACTTACAAGGGCTTTGAATGGCCTCATTTGGGGGGTAATTAATAAACAGATTCAAAAATCACATTCACAAAGTGTCTTCTGTCCAGTATTGGGCAAGTTATTCAGAAAAAGTAATTCCCGGCAGTTACTTATTGCTTATTACTCCTCAAAAGAGTAAAACAATTATTTATTTGTTATCAAAAGTGATTACTTAACTTGTTACTTACAACACAATATAATGTAAGCTCCATATGAAGCTAGTTTCCAGTGCAAGAATATATCAATACAAAATAAGTTTCCAAACACAAAGATAACGTAAAATAAAAAGTATAATAGCATCTGTATTAATGTCCTGTGCTGAATCGTGACTGTCGTGCATGATGCTGGCCAATGGCTTCATCCTTACTGATATGCTGGAAGGATCTGCAAAAGGGGGCAGGTGTGGCTGAGGACAACAGAGTACTCTTCTCACGTAGAGCCTGTGGCGACCTGGAGTATCCCACTCTCAGAGACTCCATGAGGGCTGATGCATATGCTAGGAAAAGGAGACAAATTCAGTGAGATGGTTGACTCATGAACCAGCTCACTTAATAATATTTAGGGACTGACAAACTGCTAATCGTATGATGGTTTCTCCTTGATGGGACGGACGACACAGTCACCTTTGCGGAACCTTGGGTATGAAACAGCGGAACAGGCCTCACCATCACTCGCCCGGGCAATCTCTCTGCTGCCATTGTTGTTGTAATGCAGGGCTGCCAAGAGAAGCCTGTAGAAAAAGTACAATGAAAGAAATATTAAACAGTGTCATAGACAACAATAACAATAATGACGAGAGAAAACAGCAGGGTCAACACTGACACTGGAAGAGCCACTGCACTGGAGTAAGAGCAGAGAGGTAGATGTAAAGACACACACACATATACAATGAAAGATGAAAAACTGCTGCGCACAGGGTCATAGACACAATAGGTGGGAGGCAGGGATCTGAAAAAGAAAATATTTTCTTCACATCACATACTATGTACCTGCTGTACATCCCAAGAAAGGAGAAGCTGGTGTGCTTGGGGGCAAAGTGCAGCATGAGGGAGTGAAATGCCTCCTGAGAGAAGGTCTGGTGCTGTGGGAGAGCTGCCGGATATCCTTCACCAGTGCTGGTCTGGTAGCTACACTCTCCAGTTTGATAGCTACATTTGATCCTGTGGAAACACATCTTGTTCTGATGTCACTACAACTGTCTCCATATGCCCTTATTACATACTACAAAACGAGCATTTATCTGATTTTCTGTTATGTGTTTATTAAACACATTAAACACATTTAATCAAGCTTGCTTTGCCTTGACCCGGAAAGCATTCTTCTTCTTCTTTGTTTGAAATGGCAGACTAGACAATGCCGTATTGCTGCCCTCAGTCTGTCTGCGAGTTTTATCCATGATGGAGTTGTGTATGGAGCTAGATTCTACATGTGTGTGTGTGTGTGTGTGTGAAATAAAAATAAAAAAAATAATTATATGTGCTTTTGCTTTCAAGCTGATGCGAAATTAAGCGGAGATTGTTAATTTGTCTTTAGCACATAGAATAGATAGAAATTAATAAAATAAATAAATTCCTTGCACCAGTGTTCTAAGTAAAAAGCTTGAGCTCTGTTTCATATTGGATTATAATAGTTGGAATTATAGTCAGGACATTGAAAATAATTGTGTGGCATCAATAAAATTTACATACCTGAGATGGGAAAATGTGTTTTATTATTTATTTGTTTGTTTGTTTTTACCTTTTTTTTCCATTTATGCCGACTGTCGCTAATTTATATCATACCTAAATTTATATCTATTCTATTTGCTAAAGACAAATTAACAATCTCCACTTAATTTCGCATTAGCTTGAAAGCAAAAGCACATATAATTCATTTTTTTATATAATTGTAAATAAATCCAGGCATCAAGGGGATAAAGGGACTGTTAATTTACGTGCGCCTGTATTTTGCCGCATAGAACATATATATATATATATATATATATATATATATATACATATATATGAATATATGTAAGATACCACTCTGTTGAATAAAGATAGAGCTCCATACATAACTCAACCACTTACTGTAGTAGTCGGAAATATGTACCTGGTTCCAGCCACGCTTTGTCCCTTGCTTCTCCCTCCAGAGGTGGATGTGCACAGCAGGTAAACGTAGGGGTGTCATGCTCATGGATGTCGAGCACATGGTTGACCATGCTCTCCCATTTAGCCTGCATGATATTTGGGTTTCCGTCAGGTGTGGAAGCAGCAGTCCAGTAGAGGTGGTTGATTATGGCTGGCTTCCACAGCTTAAGGTCCTCACACCCTCTCTCCTTCGCAGCCACATCCAGCGCTTTCCCTATACCTGTTTCACAACGCAAACACTTATGTTAAAAAAGGAAAACAAACAACAATCAAAGTAAATTAAACTACATACACCAAGATACTTACTTTTACCAATATGCCAGATATCAAAGAAATGGCGTGTTCCTTGTGGGCACATCTCC
This sequence comes from Epinephelus lanceolatus, assembly GCF_041903045.1. Lineage (NCBI taxonomy): Eukaryota > Metazoa > Chordata > Actinopteri > Perciformes > Serranidae > Epinephelus > Epinephelus lanceolatus. The sequence continues at coordinate 1,850,620 of NC_135744.1, forward strand.
TCCCGCACCCACTTGGCAACCTAAAGCATGGGCCACAAACACAATTTCAATAAAAAAAAATCTGAGTGATGGTCAGAAGCTAGACTTTTTGTGTGTACATCTGGTATTGTCTTTACCTGACGACTTCTGTCTGTAATGAGGGCTGAGGCAGTCATGTCTTGCTCCTCAAGAAATGCAATGCTGCGCTTCAAACCCTCCAGCTCACACCAGTTGCTGCTTGGGACCTCGGAGCTCTGAAAAACATTTGGTCATATCACTAACTGTGTTACCTAAGACAGCTAATTGGAGATAAAATGGTCTGATAGTGATAATATGAACTTACCTGAACAAGTTGAAGATCCATCACATTGTTGACTCTGTCCTCGATCAGAGAGTAGGTGCCATACTTGGCACAGTGGCCAGGAGAGACTGACCTATATACAGTCATGTGAAAAAAATAGGACACCCCATTAAATATTTAGTTCTTTAATAACAAATGTTCACATATCGATGTCTGATCTTGTTTTTCTTTATCTCTGGGAAAGAAAGTGATTTAATTGCAGGTAAACAACAAAAGTTAACCTTGTTTTACTCATTGAACGAAAGATATCAATAAAAATGCATATTCTAACTGAGGAAAAAGTTAGGACACCCTACCCCCTAATAGCTAGTGTTACCCCCTTTGGCTGAAATAACTTCAGTGAGACGCTTCTTGTAGCTGTCTACCAGTCTCCGACATCGGTCTGAGGAGAGTTTGCCCCACTCCTCAATGCAGAATTCTTTCAGCTGTGAGATGTTTGAGGGGTTTCTTACATGTACAGCCCATTTCAAGTCACCCGACAGCATCTCAATGGGATTAAGATCTGGGCTTTGACTCGGCCATTCCAGGACTCTCCATTTCTTAGTTTTCAGCCAGTCCTTGGTGGATTTACTGGTATGTTTTGGGTCATTGTCATGTTGCAGGGTCCAGTTCCGCTTCCGTTTACAGATGGTCTCACATGTTCATCAAGCACCCTCTGATAGACGATAGAATTCATGGTGGATTCTATGATGGTGAGCCGGCCAGGTCCTGCTGCAGCAAAGCATCCCCAAACCATGACACTTCCACCTCCATGCTTCACAGTTGGTATGAGGTTCTTTTCCTGGAATGCTGTATTGGGTTTACGCCAAACATGTCCTCTCTTCTGACGTCCACATAATTCAATTTTAGACTCATCTGTCGAAAGGACATTATTCCAGAAGTCCTGGTCTTTGTCTACGTTCACTCTGGCAAACTTCAGTCTGGCCTTCATGTTTCTCTTAGAGAGCAAAGGTTTCCTCCTTGCACACCTCCCATGAAAGTTAAACCTGTGCAGTCTCTTTCTGATTGTAGAGGCATGCACTTTCACATCAACAGTAGCAAGAGCCTGCTGTAGGTCCCATGATGATACTTTAGGGTTTTTGGAGACTTCTTTTAGCATCTTGCGGTTTGCTCTCGGGGTGAACTTGCTTGGACGGCCAGACCTGGGCATGGTGGCAGTTGTTTTGAATGTCCTCCACTTGTAGACTATTTTCCGGACGGTGGAATGGCTGATTTCATATTCTTTTGAGATCTTTTTGAATCCCTTACCAGACTCATAAGCTGCTACAATCTTCTTTCTGAAGGCCTCAGACAGCTCTTTTGATCTCACCATGGTGTTCACTGTCACTTCAGCAGTCTGGAGCACACCAAACTAAATGTCTGAGGTTTAAAAGGGCAAGCCTCCCTCAAAATGCTGAGTAACGATGTTCTAATCATGTGCACCGGATGTGATACACCTGTGTGTGATTTTAGCCATTTTAAGTGGGAATAAATGTGGGGGTGTCCTAATTTATTCCTCACCAGAAATTGCATTTTTTTAAAATTACATTTTACAGAAAGTTATAAAAATCTTTTCTTAAGTTTTAATTGTTTAGTTATATTACCTGAATCTCCCAGTATTGTTAGAATTGATATTAAATATCCATATGTCCAAAAACACACAATTTTTTCACAACTGTATGTATTAAAAAACAAACAAACAAAAAAAAACAGTTTAAATCAGATGGTGAGGCACAAAAACTGACATATTAAGCTATATTCTATCTGAAAATACATTTTTGGCCTTTTGTATATCAATGACACTAGCCAAAGTGTACTACCTACCTACAGTCACCAGAGAGGATTAGTCCTCCACCCATCTCTTTCAGCTGTCTGACGAGCTCTGTCTGCTGAGTCTGCCAGGTATCCACAATGGTGGGGATAGTGTACAGGCGCTGATGGTGGAAGAATGTCCCGGCACTGATGCACTGCAGCCCAAACAGCTTCAGCATCCGCAGAGTCTGTGTAGCCATGCACCCTGAAAAGTGGATGGCTCCACTCAGTAGGAGGTTGCAGGCAGGCATGTTTCGGTTCAGCATTGGCTGGTTCTGCCAAGAATGCTGGTACCCACAGGCACAGACCTAGGAGATGTATAGGAAAGGCAGATAATAACCACTTAATCTATAAATTATAACCAAAGAAAACAAACTAAAAAAGATGAATATAAATAAATTAAAAAACAAAATGAACATACAGATTATGATACAAGCTATTTTTTTAATAAGCTCCTCCACATGTCCCTGGGTTTCCCCACAACAAGCAGGGCAAATGCCGAACAAGGACATCAGCTTGCTTTTACACACTATGAACTTGTCAGCAGCACTAAAAAGAGAAAGAAAAACACCAAATAGGCTATTATTTCTTTATTTTCAATTGCCCAATGCTGGCATAGCTCTAAAATCGTATCTTTAGTGCTGATGTGTATTTGGTATAAAGAATATGTCTTACCTGAAGTCAGAGTGAGATTCCTGAAGTGGCTCTTTTGATGGTTTATCATCATCAGATGACCCACTCATCATTTTGCTTATTATGCTTATTGGGCTGGGCAGTGGAGTGGAGGTCTTTTCCTCAAAACTTGTCTGAGTCCCCACACTGACCATCTTGGGCTAAACCTGGGTTGCTACAGTAAGATAAAGAGATCTACCTGAGTAATATACAACATTATATTTAGTAGCCACAACAGATACACATGTAGAATCTAGCCTAAACCAATCAAAGTTGTACCAACCTGCATCATACTAAGATGTGTAATAAATTATCTTCCTACATGATGCAATTTAATGGAGTGTGGTATGCAGGCTATAGCTCATTGTAGATAAGACTATAGTTTCATTACCTGATGAACGATGCAAGGGTCTGATGTTACACTGAGTTAAACAGTGCAGCCCAGATGGTCGAGGAGCCATTGAAAAGGCCTCTTGGTCCAAATTGCCAAGGACTGCAGGCGGTGCAACCCCACTTGCAGCATCTCCCAAAACCTTATAGCACACCAACATGACACCACATGAAATACATGACAAATGTACTAGCTAGCTGTGCTCACAAAGTCCAGCCAAGTTGTACACTTCAGAGTGCTTATAATTGCAACAGACTGGTAAATGTGTCATTTTGCCGGTCCTCTGATGACACAGCGCGTTTCCCTGATAGTGGTCACTGGTCACCGGGCGAGTGAAATAAAGCCCTGTGCAACCCGCTAGTCTCTGCAGCAAACACGAGCCTGCCCTTCGTGCACATTCGTAACACCGCCTTTTCGCCATTGACAGACGGAGGAGGGTTCGCTCGCACACGTTGTCTCATATAGCTAACGTTAGCTAGCTACGATATTTTCGCAAGCTTCCCAGTCCAACGGGTGTCATGCCATTTGGGCTAACTTATAGGCTATGGGCATGCCCGAGGGGATGAAATGTATAGGCTACAGGCGTTTACCAGTCTGTAACAATGTTAGCAGACTATGGTTAGCAATTACGCCTTACAACAATTAGTAGCTAACGTTAATGTTACATTATGCTGGCAATTTGGAAGTTGGCAATGGTTAGAAAATGACTCACTCTGCGCAGTTCCCGTTTTCGTCGAGCCGAGCTGTGTCCTAGCTGAGACGGGGCCGGCACTGCTGCTAATGGTGGAGCCGACGACGCTGCTGTGTGCAGAGAGGGAACAGCACCCACTCTCAGTCTCACCCGGTTCTGGTGCCGAAATCCCATTTCACACTCCATCATGTCCCCGGGAATATAATCCTCCGGTGTGAAGTGCGCGCCACAAATAACCACGTTCTTGGTTGCTGACGCCGCAGTGAAGTCCCGTCCCTTCACTTGGACAAAATGCACCCACGCACGAAAAGTGGCACTTTTCCTATTCGTGGGAAAAGTATGAACTCTATGTCCAGATAGACTAGAGTTTGTGCAGCCCCCACAAACGCAGTATTTCACCATTATGTGAAAAGGCGGACAAAACTAGCTAATAACAAACAGAGAGCTAGCTAGCTAACACACTGACGTTAGCTAAGAACCGCCAGCCGCCCGACTGACTTGCTAACGTTACTGACCTAATGTCACTGAATACTGACAGACTATTGACTAACCTATTGAATACTGACTGACCCTGACTACTTACTGATTAAATAATAACTAACTGACTAGACAACTGACTACCGACTAACGTTACCAACTGACTACCCTGATACACCGCCAAACTACTATTATGCAGTTTACTGTGAGCTGCAAGGTCAAGACGACTCCCCCATGCTACGTCATCACTGTAAATATGAAAAAAACTCAGTTTTTGGCACGAGCTTCAGAAACCCACAATTTTCACCATATTTTTGCCCTTTTTATCTGTGAAGATGAATTTTTTAAATTATTTTTTGGGTATAGTTGGCTTAATCATAAGCTCAGAAATGTAAATCCATAAAAAAAGTCATAAAAATTTTCAACCTGAAATATACACTTTAAAGAATTATTATCAAATTACATTCAAGCGTCAAGAGGCCGCTCAGCTGTGGATACCTGGACTCACAGTGGGTGTGATGAGGAGTTGTCCGTCTCACACCGTCTCCGTAAGGCAGGTGGGGGCTGGAAAGTGTTTTGAAGAAAATCCTCGGCGTCGTGTGGCATCCCGAAGGTGATGGTGCCGTTGTAGATGATCTTTAGCTGAGCCGGGTAGAGCAGAAACGGCTGAAGCCCAAGCGACGTGATCTTCTTGTGAACCGGGGCGAACTCCCTTCTCCTGTCCGTCTTTTCTCTGCTGTAGTCCGGGAAGAACAGCAGGGGATGTCCATCGTGCTGAACTCTGGCTCCTTTCAAGACGGCCTGACGGTCGGAGTAGTCCAGCAGCTTGAAAATCAGAGTACGAGGACGGTTGGTGTCTTTTTCAGAGTTAACTCTGTCGATGGGCCCTCTCTATGCGGATGTCCCGGTTTCCCAAAGAAGGTATCCATTTGGGCAGGTTGGTGCTCAGGAAGCCAATGGCGTCCGACCCTTCCTTGCCCTCCTTCAGCCCGACCAGTCTCACGTTGGACCTCCAGCTGGGGTCCTCCATCTGGGTGATTTTTGAGGTGAGCTCCCCCACCTGTTGCTGAAGGCCGTTGACTTCACGGTTGTTAGCCCTCACTGTAGCTTGTAGTGTGTCAAGCTTAGCCGTGTTACTCTGAATGGTTTTGTGTGATGACTCGAGGCCCTGGGCTAGCTGACTCACAGTATCGTTGGTATCTTTTATTTGTCGTGTTAATTCAGCTAACTGCGGAACGAGGATGCTGTTGACCACTTCTTTCACTGCCGACTGAATGAACGTGCTGAGCTCACTCTGCTGTGCTAACAACGTGGAGCTAATGGCGTTGGCAATGGCGTCGTCTAGATCCTCTTTCGGCATCGTAACCAAGGATTTTTTCTTCAATGGTGACAGGCGGTCACCCTCCCTTTTGCACCTGGGTTTTCTTGGAGACATTGTGCACTGATGACTTATCAGTTTAGTCGGTGAAATAAATGATAGAGATGGTTTTAGGTGGTAGATGGTTTTGTTGAGAGCAAGCTGTTGCGCTACGCATGCATCGCAGTCGAGCCAAGTTTCGCAATACATGACGCGTTTCCTGCCGTAAAGCAGATTTTTTCAGCGAAATTTCGCCCCGATGGCAGAAGCTTATTACAAACAAAGATACTGGATTACTACAAGATGGCCCACCTACAATATACTCCCATTATATGAAATGGTATACATTTCCGGTCTCCTAAGTAGGTGTTGTCCCCCGTACCCCAATCAAAGATGATGGAGAACCGCCAATCAAAGACGAGTATCCCCAACCTCGCTTCTGTCAACATGTGTGTACCCTTACTGGCTGTTAGCTAAATAAATAAGCGGTCCGTGAAAAAAAAAAAAATTCCCAGCAGATGTCTTAGTTACAACATGATTGAGCTAACTGGAGTAGTTTCATGTCGTGTCCGACAACGGGAGGCTTTTAACAGATGACGTCCTGATGTTAGCTTTGCTGCTGCTGTTAGCTGTCCCTGTCAGCTGCAGCCACTGATGCTCTCTAGACATCGTGATTTCCCAAAACTGAATAAATACCACACATAGCAACACAAAACTGCTTTGCTAGCTCAATCATGTTGTAACTAAGATATCCGCTGGAAAAAATATTTTTTTAATCCAGTATCTTTGGTGACTGTTTTCTCTGATTTCAGCACCAGAGAGGAGATATCTGGTGCCAGATCTCGTGTGTTGTTGAGACAGAGACAGGTCTTGAACAAAGTAAATTTTCTCCTGATTTGTCCGTCTGAAATTTGCCATTTTGGTGTTGGAATGTTCTGAAGATATGTGGCTTGTGATAAATGGGTCCAATATTTGCTTCCGTGACTATGGGGCGAAAGAATCACGTTCATTTCTCCCACAGAAGTCAATGGACTCAAGACCTGCTGTTAGTCTCCTAAAGGGGCGTGGTGGTCGCGAACCCCATGTGACACTGATACAGGAAACTGACTCGCAGTGGACCGTCTTGTTTTATCCACCGTCTTTGTTACAAAGATTGCAAAGCCACTAAGTAACCTATGTAAATGCTGATAGTCTGATTTTACTGTGGCCACTACCCTGTGCAACCCACATTATTTTCATAATGATATATTTTAAAAAAAAATGCTGTCTGTTGCCTCTTTAACTCGTTGTCTTTGATGGCGACGGCAACGAGATGCGGTTCACAAGCGTACACTGTGACCTGTAAATTTTGGCTTGTAATTTAAGCTTTTCATCGACCTTCAACAATAAAATGTTTAATATATCCCTCCAATGCGTAGTTTAGGCCCTTTTGGTTACTTCTGAATGAAATCTGATTGTTATGTCCACAAAAATCATCAATTGCCTCCTGCAAGATGCCGTGTACTGTGACACCTGCCATAGCGCCCGGTCACTGAATGTTGATAGTTTGTCCGAGTGAGTGGAGAGGGGCGTGGCTTAGCCATAGGTCAATTGTCACAAAACTTGTAGGACATGTCAACATACCTGAATCAGTCGTATAACAAATCAAAAGTTTTGCTCGGGTTCGGCCCACTTGACATGCTGCTGTGTTGTGCTATGGCTTATTCAAGTGCTGGAATTTGTTATTTACGTGACAACGCCTGAATGCAACACAGGCTCTACTCCATTAGTGCTGTGCTGCTGGTTCAGATATAATTGTCTCGGACTTGGGTTGGGTTCAGTCCAATCTGGAAATCCATCGGTTACAAAAAAAAAAAAAAAAAAAAAAAAAAAAAAAGGATTTTTTTTCTTCCTTTACCTCTGGAGGCACTGCCCGTAGTTTTTCGACTAACGGAAGTGCAGGGGTCTCGGGGATCGCTCAACCCTTTCACTTCCGGTGGTGCCCCCAGCCTTGTTGTTTACAAATACTTCCAGGTAGAAAACCAGCAGAGTTTAGCTATATATATATATATGTATATCAATCACATTTTTCACGTCACTATATCACCGTTTAGACTAATCTAACGGACTAACCGTTTGTAAAGTCTATAAACACAATGACTGAACAAACATTACTATTTCTGTGTGCACATTTTGTAATTAATAACATGGTTAACGTAGATTAGCTGGGCTAACCGTTAGCTGTTATCCCATTAGCAGTGTCTGTAGCAACTCAGTAACTCAATAAACGGTCCGTGAAAAAAATATTTTTCCAGCGAATATCTTAGTTACAACATGATTGAGCTAGCAAAGCAGTTTTGTGTTGCTATGTGTGGTATTTATTCAGTTTTGGGAAATCACGATGTCTAGAGAGCATCAGTGGGTGCAGCTGACAGGAACAGGTAACAGCCTAACAGCAGCAGCAAAGCTAACATCAGGACGTCATCTGTTAAAAGCCTCCTGTTGTCGGATACGACATGAAATTACTCCAGTTAGCTCAATCATGTTGTAACTATGACATCCGCTGGAAAAAATATTTTTTTCACGTTGACGAGACGGTGTTTTGGGTGGAGTGGTCGCCATGGACGCGGACCTTGCTGTTTCTGTAGGTACACATTTCCTGGGGACACCTGCATGTCTCAGCCCCGCCCCCTCCATTGTGATTGGCTAAAGCGCAGCATCGTTCAAACTCAAACCTCCGCGTGTGCGCATCGGGGCGAAACTCCGCTGTGCGTGATACAGAGAGTAGAGAATTGTAAATGCGCGACCATGTAGAGACAGAAATGACATGCATAAGATACATAACATGAGGCTATTTAGTTTGTTTAGTAAAAGGACAAGGTATAGCCCTGTTCTAATAGGCCTGGATATGAAGTGTCTGTAGCGCCAAATAATATCACAGTGGTTTCTAAAGAGCTAAGACGAAAAAGAAAAAAAAAATCAGGAGTGGCAGTCATATTTCAGCAAGTTACATACAGGAAAAACACTGACTTCAGACAGCCAACGGTTTTATTGTCAGAACAGCTGCACAGTGGATTTAGAATCACCTCATTTCACCCATGGCTTCACTCTATGGCTTACTGGAGAGGTGCCAGCTATCAGCCTGATATCGTTTACCGGACTGAACACACGGTAACTCCGGTCTGAGCCAACGGTGAGGAGCTAATAGGAGCTAACTGCTAACAGACAGAAGCTAACTTACGGTGACCAGACATCCCCGATTTCCGGGGACAGCCCCCAATTTGGGTGACCTGTCCCTGGTTAAAGCTATCCCCGAAAATGTCCCCGATTTTGACATTGAATGGGGGAAAAATGCGCGCAGACTCAAACATCAGTTATTACGGTAGTCACTAAACGCATCGCCAGAGAAGACGTCGTATGACGTAAGTTACAGATGTTATCAGGAAGCACGACCAGACGCAGCAGCATCAACAACAACAATCTAGAGGTGGCAAAAAGGAGAGAAAAGGAGAAAAGGAGACCAGGGGGGGTATTCCATCAAGCAGGCTAAAGGCAAATCCAGGCTTAAATGGCCAAGTCTGGCTAATGTGAGCCAGAGTTCTGTTCCATCAAAGTGGCTAAGATTAGCTTCACATCGGTAACCATGGAAACCATGGTTCTGGCTAAGCCTGATACATCGAGCTAAACTCCGGTTTCTGTTCCATCAAACTGAGCCACAACTCTGTTCCATCAAGGTGGTTAACCTGAATCCCAGCCTAGTAACCATGGTAACTTACGGCCTATTTCCACCAGATGCGTGTTGGTTGTGTCTCCGCTCCAGTACGGCAGCAGAGCCGATAGGATTCAATTCTAGTCAATGTGTGTGTTCCCACCGGCTGCGGCTGTGCTGCGTTCCAGCTCCGTCTCACCTCCGGCACTCCGGAGCCCTCCGGAAGAGATACGCAGGACTTCTATTTCTGCTGGACGCTGAGCACAACGCAGCAATTTAGCACAGAGCAGATCGTGCAGGGCAGGAAGTTGTGCACAGAAACAAAATAAAACATCCGGTTAATTTTCAAAATAAAATACACAGTGGATCATATTTCGCTGCACTACACCTTGAAAACTACATAGTGGGCAGAGGCAGGCCTGAAGTCAACAGGTCAGAGGTTTTCAGACGTAATTTCACCCCGTTGACACCATGGACGAGGAGATATTAATCATGGCAGTGCACCGAGATGTCTTCCGGCGGAGCTGCACCGCTCCGCACAGCAAACGCAGCCGGTGGGTATTGACGGACGGCGGAGCACGCAGCGGATAACCAGCGCTGCCGTTCCACAACGGACACGCATCCAGTGGAAATCTGGTGTTATGCTGCCGGGCAATCCTGGTCTGTGGCAGGATTAAGGTGAGGATTAGCTCCATCTATGATCAAAAAATGTTCAATAGACAAGAACAGACACCTAAAAGACAGTTCTGCCAGTGCTTTTACACACTCACAACTGTCATGTAATGATAAAATAATATGTAGATCATAAAATATATGACATAATTAATAAAAAAAATTAACTATTAAAAACAAATTAAAATGTAATAAAAATAAGATAATTTAAAAAAAAAAAAGTAAGTAAGTAAGTAAGTTAATTTATTTATATAGCACTTCTCACAGAGAGGACTCAAAGTGCTTCACAAGATAAAATACAAAAAATACAATAACAGAATCAATGCAAAATACACAAAAACAAATAAAAAGTAAAGTGCAGCAAAATACAGAGATGATAAAATGGACAATTAATGGAACGCAAGCTTAAACAGATGTGTTTTTAACTGCTTTTTAAAAATGTCCACGGAAGAGGCCGCTCTCAGCTCATGAGGTAGTGCATTCCAACATTTCGGTGCAACAGCCTTAAAGGCTCTATCACCTTTTGTCTTTAATCTTGTGTGAGGGACAGTAAGTAGGTGGCCTTCAGCGGACCGCAGTGACCTGACAGGACAGTGAAAGGACACCAGATCCGTCAAGTATACAGGTGCTTGACCATGGAGGGCTCTGTAAGTGATGGTTACAATCTTGTGCTGGATCCTGAAATTAACAGGGAGAAAGTGCAGGGATGCCAGGACTGGAGTGATGTGAGTGAACTTATGAGATCTGGACAGAAGCCTGGCGGCAGCGTTCTGGACCAGCTGGAGGCGGTCTAATGAAGTTTTATTTAGACAGGTGAAAAGAGAATTACAGTAATCCAGACGTGAGGAAATAAAAGCATGGATGATCATTTCTAGCTCAGAATAAGTTAACATGGATCTGAGTTTGGAAATGTTTTTGAGGTGGAAAAAGCAGGAGCGAGTGACAGTTTTGATGTAGTCATCGAAGAGCATGGCCTGATCAAATGTGACCCCAAGGTTTCTCAACTTGGGGCGCACATTTGCACTGAGGGACCCTAAGCAGCTGGCCACTTTAGATGCTGAGGCATTAGGTGCAATAATTAAAATCTCAGTTTTAGCTGTGTTCAACTGAAGGGAGTTAGAAGACATCCAGTCCTTAATTACATTCATACAATCGTACAGTGAGTCAATTCCATCAGTCCTATCAGGGTTAAAAGAAAAATATAACTGGAGGTCATCTGCATACATATGGTATGAGATACCTTCAAAATTGCTGATGACATCTCTGAGAGGGAGCATGTATAGCGTAAAGAGGATAGGCCCAAGCACTGAACCTTGGGGCACCCCGCAAGAAAGGGGGGCAAACTGATTCATGAGGGCCAACAGCCACAGAAAAGGATCGATCAGACAGATAGGATTTAAACCAATGAAGAGTGGTCCCTGAGATCCCTACCCTGTCCCTCAGCCTGTCTAAAACACAACAGTAAAGCCAAAATCAATTTAATAAAAACAAAACTATAATAAAATGAAACTGAGGCATTACAAAAAAAGATTGTACATGAATATGTGATTGCCCTCCCATCCCCACCCCACTCTGTTTCCAATTGGCTAGCAAATTCACAGCCAATTAAGGTCAACTGACAACGGACAGAGAAGGAGAGGGACACACCCAGAGAGACACAGAGACAGAGCAAGAGAGAGTACATTAGGAAATAATGGCATGCCCCTTCATCGAGGATCCTGTTGATGAGGAGGCCCACATTGCTCAATGGGCCTTCCCACCACCACCACCAGCCCCAAGGGTCTTCCAGGACAGGACCAACCCACTGATACAGACAGACTCCTATCTGTAGGTACCAGTTCAGCAGGCAAATCATAGTGTATCTATCCAGTTTGCTGGAACCACACATTATAAAGGTCACATGCCGCAGCCACTGTTATTTCTAGCATCACCATATATCATCATAGGGCTTGATTTGTTCACATTAACATATGGTTGTCTTTTATATTTATGAATTAACCATGACACAAAGCAACCACATTAAAATGGGACACACGCCATTGTGGTTTGTCTGTTCCTCATCCTATAGCACATTTCATACATTTAAGGGGATTTTCCTTATTTTGATATAATAAGGGATAGAGCTTACAATTGACTCCCAAATGATGAGAAATAGATAATTGATTCACTATCACTTGCATTCACTGAAAAGGTTTCCTCATCTCCACTGAATTGATGGATTTGCTAAATGGAATTTTCTACAATCAATAGATAAATGTCGTGATTATTTCCTATAAACTGATCATTTTGGAAATGTCATAATCTACAATCAAATGTGATAAATGCGATGATTGACATAAAATAGTTTGATTAAATGCATCATCTGAAATGTACATAGGAATCAGTAGATAAATGTGATAAATAGTCTATCACTAATATTAATTTAAACATTTGGTGAATTTCATTAAGCATACTTGAACTGTTAGATTTAATAGGTGTTCTTATCTACATATATTTTGTCCCTTTGATGCGGGATTTATATAACATGATATTATGCTGAAATGCTGAATTTTCTTTGTGACTTGCGCATTAAGCCTGTTGGCAGTATTCCACCACGCCACCTCCCTTGCTTTATTAAGTGCTGCAGTATTGCCTTTTTCTTAATTATGTCCTCATACACTGCGATGAGGACCGTTTGCTCCGCCGCAGAAAAAGCCTCCGCTCGCTCCTTTCCTTTGCTTTTTGACATTGTGCAACATTTTCGGCACTCGACTACTGTGGGCTTTTTATTTTACCCGGGCGCGTGCATTAGTTGAGGCTTAACAGGTGAGGCTTGAATTAGCGTCAATTGGAGCCAGCTGATTTGATGGAACGGGTTGGCGCTAAATTGAGAGTTGGCGTTTAGTCAAACTTCAAGATTAAACCGTAGTCTGGATATTCTTACGTTGATGGAATACCCCCCAGCGCCCGCGTTAAATGGTATGTTGTGTATGAACTTATTTTTATCTTGTGTGAGCTGGCAGTAGACTTGACTCTGTGTGTGTGTGTGTGTGTGTGTGTGTGTAGTGAGGTAAAGTAAGTTTGATTGTAACATGCAGTGCGTAATATGCAGGAGAAACTGGAACTGAATGTAGTCTGTCCCCCTGATGAGTGACTTTTGTGAGTGCACTTTATAAATGTAGGCTATTCTTTGATTTTAATAAAGTAGCATTTTGTTGATGTTGTTTAGCCTTGCTGATGCTGTTGCATGGGTGATAGTCATTTTTATCATATGAAAAAATTCATATCTGCAGTAGAAAGTTGCACTTTGGAAATTTGGTTTGGTACATAGCCTAGTGGTACATGGTCTGAAAGGTTTAGGAATCTCTGATGTAGCACATTTCAAACAGAGGCAATTACACAGAGCAGATAAAAAAGAGCACAATGACTAAATTATATAAGTACAGTATCTCACATAAGTGAGTACACCCCTCCCATTTTTGCAAATATTTCATTATATCTTTTCATGGGACAACACTATAGAAATGACACTTTGATATAACTTAAAGTAGTCAGTGTACAGTAGTATAGATTTACCTTCCTCTGAAAATTACTCAAAACACAGCCATCAACATCTAAACAGCTGGCAACATAAGTGAGTACACCCCACAGTGAACATGTCCAAATTGTGCCTAAAGTGTCAATATTTTGTGTGCCAACCATTATTATCTAGCACTGCTTTAACCCTTTTGGGCATGGAATTCACCAGAGCTCACAGGTTGCTTCAGGAATCCTCTCCCACTCCGCCATGATGACATCATGGAGCAGATGGATGTGAAGACACCTTGCGCTACCCCACCTTCAGCTTGAAGATGCCCCACAGGTGCACAGATGAGTTTAGGGCTGGATACATACTTGGCCAGTCCATCACCTTCACCTTCCTCAGCAAGGCAGTTGTCCTCTCCATGGTGTCCACAACTGCTGTGCTAATAGATATGTGTTTTACAGAATTCACAAACTGTCAGACAGCTATATGCAAGTCATCCACAGAAGCTGATAGGGCTGGCAGATGTGAAGCTCCAGTATGAAAAGAGAAAGCTGCAGGACATGGAGCTTGACAGACAAAAAACATCTCTCTCTGTGTCTGTCTCTCTCTCTCTCTCTCTGTGTCTCTGTCTGTCTGTCTCTCTCTCTCTCTCTGTCTCTCTCTCTACAGTGACTGATTACAGTATTTTTCATTTAAATAAAATGAGGTCAAAGAATATTGTGGTTTCCTCCTCCTGTTTTCATTCATTAATGTAAAGTGGAGTTATTGATCCAGTTAACTGGGAATGTTATTTGGGAAGGTCATACATGACACCTAATAACCACTAATTATGTGCTATGCTAAATACACCTCCTTGTATGTGTATTCCAACAATTAATCCTTTTATGCATCAAAAAATCAAACCAAAGGCACACACATCTCACCGTGGGAGGGCAGGTGCTGAGTTGACAGTTGTAGATGAAAGAAGGGTGAATGACTCGCAACACTGCAGGACTCTTTGCAGAAAACAATATAATTTATTGCACCGTGACGTACGTTTCGAGCTGTGTGCTCTTCGTCAGACAAACAAATACTGTGAGAGGCCATCTTAAATATAGCTGATCACATGTTGCAATTACAATCACATGACAAGCAGCTGCAGTGATTACATGACACAGATCTGATGTGTTGATTACCTTAAATGAAACGAGCAATATATCCAGACACACAGAAAGGTGTCCACAGGTCAGAGAGTCTGGAGTCAAGTCTGAAGTCACCTGAGTCATGTATAAACATATATAAGTGTAGTTCATTTTAAGTCTGTCCAAGCTCATGGTGAATTTCAAATGAGTGTGCTGTGTATTCATGAATACACATGTGTACATGCCCTGAACTGTCAAAGTTCTTTATTGTTCCCAGCTCTCAAGTATTAAATTTCCATGCTGGCTTGAACCCCGGTATTTGCCGCTATATTTGTAGTGTAAGTTTTTAGATTAAGTGTAAAAATATTGAAACCCAAGCAATGTGACCATTGTGAAACTTCAGTTATCATAGGTCAAACTTCAAGTCACAGAAGGTCAATAAGAAAACAGTGGTTCCAAAAAACTATTTATTTTGCTTTCATTTTACAGTTAAATACTGACCTTTTTTTTGCATAGTATGTTTTATCAAACAAAGGAGTGTTTCAAACACTTGATTCATGATGTCATGTTTGTGCAGTCCTATTTTGCTGTTTGAGTAAGGCCACTAGCATTAAAGTTGTAAAAGAAGAATTCTTGACAGTGAAAGGGAATTTACATTAACATCAACCATCTGGAGTCAACTGGTAGTGAACACAAAGTCTAACACAGAGTGTATCAAGGAGAGAGAAGATTCTTCATATATATAAATTTGTCCTATAATTTCTGGATCAGAATAGAAGAAGCTCCACCACCTCCATTGCAGATGCCTGCCAGCCCATATTGGCCTGACTTCAGGTTGTGAACCATGTGACCCACGATTCTCGCCCCAGACATCCTGATGAGAAGAAAGAGAAATAAAATGTTAATTATATGAATGCCAAGAGTGTGCAAAGCAGTAATCAGAGCAAAGGGTGGCTATTTTGAAGAAACTAGAATATAAAACATGTTTTCAGTTATTTCACCTTTTTTGTTAAGTACATAACTCCACATGTGTTCATTCATAGTTTTGATGCCTTCAGTGAGAATCTACAATGTAAATAGTCATGAAAATAAAGAAAACACATTGAATGAGAAGGTGTGTCCAAACTTTTGGCCTGTACTGTATATACATATATGAAGCTCATCGAGAGAATGCCAAGAGTGTGCAATATATATATATATATATATATAAATAAATAAATAAATAAATATAAAGTTTGGACACACCTTCTATATATATATCTATATCTATATATCTATATCTATATATATCTATATCTATATATATATATATATATATATATATCTATATATATATATATATATATATATATATATATATATATCTATATATATATATATATATATATATATATATATATATATATATATATATATCTATATATATATATATATATATATATACATATATATATATATATATACATATATATATATATATATATATATATATATACAGTCCCTGACAAAAGTCTTGTCGCTTATCCAAGTTGTAGGAACAACAAATAATAACTTGACTTGTAGTTGATCAATTGGAATCAGAAATGGCTTATATGAAAGGCAAAGGCCTCTAGATTATGCTTATTATACCAAAATAAAGTTGTGCATCATTCACTGAATTTTATCATTTAATTAGGACAGAAAGGTCAGATCTTGCTTGGACAAAAGTCTTGTCGCATACAAAAATAATGTACTGTAGAAATGATACTTTATTTTGAATACACAAACATGCTCCAATAACATCAGAACATAAAGTCATGGTGCCTTGGGAAAAAGAATTAATATCGTGTATGAATCCCATGAGCTTGGAGGACTGCATCCATACGTCTCAGCAATGACTCAAATAACTTATTGATGAAGTCATCTGGAATGGCAAAGAAAGCAGTCTTGCAGGACTCCCAGAGTTCATCAAGATTCTTTGGTTTCATCTTCCAAGCCTCCTCCTTCATCTTACCCCAGACATGCTCAATAATGTTCATGTCTGGTGATTGGGCTGGCCAATTCTGGAGCACTTTGACCTTCTTCACTTTCAGGAACTTTGATGTGGAGGCTGAAGTATGAGAAGGAGCACCATCCTGCTGAAGAATTTGCCCTCTCTTGTGGTTTGGAATGTGATGGGCAGCGAGAACCTCTTGAT